>NW_026111172.1:284353-539353 GCF_024679095.1 Eriocheir sinensis | reverse complement strand
CTTCTCCTCCTCCTCTCTGGCTACTTTCTTTGTCTTATCTCCTCCTCCTCCTCACACGTCACCGTCTCCCATCTAATTTGAGGGAAAGACAACGACTCTTCAAACCTTTCATTTCCCTTGGAAGCGTCGCATGAGCCACGTGCCGAGTGAAATGGAAAGTTTACAGAGTCGTTGTCTTTCCCTTAAATCCCAAGCCATTCATAACACCATGCAGTCGTATTATGAATATATTTATATATTCCATAAATAGATTACGTACAGACTAACAGTGACAGATAGCCATGCGCAGGTCATCCCTAGACGTAACAAACAAACAAGGACCAAGCCCCAGGGATCAAATTAGTCGATAGGTTGTCACTATAGTTACATATAGTCATATTAACATCACGATACCTTACCAGGATTAAGGGGGAGCTGTAAAATCTCGAATCCTATGGTAAATTACGTATGTTCTATAAGTGTAACTTCTCCCTTATTTATGGGCCGATTTCTTTCATTCAAAAGGCATTCTAATCAGGAAGGATAAGAGATTAACGCTTGCTATCAATTGGTTTTATATATATATATTTTTTTAAAGTTCAATGAAATAATAATAATAAAAAAATATTTTTTTCATAAATCAAAATCAACTTCAAACAACAGTTTCGATAGCAGACTATATTCCTTACACAAACTCTCATAAGCTGAAGTAGGAGATATGTCTATAACAAGAAGTGAAAAGGAGGAGATATTTTTTTAAAGTGCAAAATCATGGTTTTGAGATATCAAGCGATGAAGTTGAAATATTTAGTGTATTTTACGTATTCCACCTAGGGGCTTGAAATACACCTTATATGTACATCAGGATATGAAGAAGAAAGCAGACATGGTTTCCTTTACTTACTTGCATTAGATGTGGTAGTATTGCGAATTTATTGATCGCAATATACACTTCTAAGGCCTGAGTCACACCCACCGACTCACCTGTGACAGGCTGCGAGGATACCTGATCCTTCCTCCCCAAAACTACCACAATGTCCATTCCCCCATGGGCCCACTAACACAGATACCAGTATACTTATGGTTGTAGGGTATATATATATATATATATATATATATATATATATATATATATATATATATATATATATATATATATATATATATATATATATATATATATATATATATATATATATATATATATATATATATATATATATATATATATATATATATATATATATATATATATATATATATATATATATATATATATATATATATATATATATATATATATATATATATATATATATATATATATATATATATATATATATATATATATATATATATATATATATAAACAACAAAAGGAGAAGGGAGGGCATGCCATCCCAACCCCAGGCAGTACAGAGTGTGATTATACAACTAAGGATACACATGTGTAAGTAGCACCAGGAAACTAAAAAGATACACTGGTAGGGACAAGTGCAAAAACATAAAGGCCTTGATTTAGTCAGGGAGCAGACATAAAGGGACTGTACATAATTATGGACTACAATCTGAGGCAAATGCAGGATACTCACTAAGCACAGCTGAAAGAACATTTTATTAATAGACAATACAACCAGGCAGGGTCCAGTGGCCCTGTGGCCGGCCAGTGAGCTAATAACCGAACATTGCAGGATATAGTGTTTGAGCGTGTGACCCCCTATTTTGCACACAACTGGCAGAGTTACAGGTCAGCCCCACTGACCTCCCAGTAGTATCTATAGCCCAGCCTCAGCCGCATCACCACCAGATCATAGGATGCACTAAGCCTACCATAAGTGTGGGTGCAGATACTGATGCCTGGGCATAGTAGTGAATGCTGGAGGGACTACCATCCTGACACCTCAGGCAAGCTGATTGGTAACAGACTCACTAACTAGGGATCTAAGTCTATTCTTAACATAATTATAGGTGTACTCAACACCTGGGTGTACATTGAGATCATCAGAAGGCAGCACTTTGAAACAAGTCTGTCTGCCTTTTCATTATAGGGCAGCCCAACATGTGAGCACCCAGATAAAGTGTGCAGTAGCACCACAGCGCTCCAGCAGGATAAGGGCACTAAGGCACTTATTGACTATATCACAGTCAGAAGGGAGGAGGACAGAAGAGCATACAAAGGCACATTGACTATCAACAAACAGGTACACATCTTTCCCGAGAGCTGCCGGTGATATGGAGGGCTTCATATGGCATAGAGTTCTGCTGCCCTTATAAGACAGATGATCAGGAAGCCTCTTAGAAACCTCAGTGTCAGTGTATTCAGAGGGGTGGCATAGTCCCTAATAAATAATCCACAACCAGTCTTGGTGCCATTGACAGATCATCACAAAACACATGGACAGCCTGGTTGCAGGGATATGCAGACAATTTGGTCAGAAAATGGTCCTGCAGGCCTTGAGAAAACCAAGAATCTTTAGGTTTATCTAATTTTCTATATCAACACTGACTCTATAGGGTTTCAAGAGGATAACAAGGGCTACTAATGGGGGCAAGACACAGTTCAAGGACACCAAGGTCAGTAAGAAGCTGTGGAGCTTTTTCCTAAGGTACAATTTGGCTGGAATGTTGAGGTGGGCTGAAAGTTGAAGAGCCTGCCTAAGCTAAGTGTCCCCGTGACAAATCATGCAGCAGACTGTGCAGCAAGTAATTTCATGAATTCTGCAGAACAACACTGGGCAGTTCAACTCAATCGGAAGGACTTCAAGCTTTGCCGTCCTGGGACAACCTAGAATAATCCGTATTGCCTCATTTTGTATAAGTTCCAGGGCTTCAGTTGAGAGGGCTACAACACCAGAACTGATGAAGCATAATCAATCAGAGACCGAATGACAGAGAGATAGAACATCCTAGAATGGAATTCCTGCTCCAAGACCCTGTTTGCTAATACACGTAACAGGGCAAGGCGAGGTGAACAGAGATTGCGTACATAGTCAACGCAATGGGTATACTTCTTAAAACTAGTTGCCTCCTAAATACTTATAACATTGTACTCGGCCTAAAGCGACAGTATTAAAAGCTCGGTGAACGACATATTTTGAGACTTGTCTGATATTTAGTTTTGAGGCATTGACAATCAGACCCATATGTATAAAAGGTCCTCAAGGTGCTGCAGGGCTGTGGTCAGGGTTCCAGGGAATCACACTGAATGAGGATGTCGTCGGCATAAGCCATGACAATTTCAGTGCCCCGAGGAAAGAGTGCGGGCAATCTTATCCATAAGGATATTGAATAACATGGGGCTGAGGACTCCACCTTGAGGGGTGCCTAGGTCGAGACTCTTCAGTTGATACTGCACCCTGGAACCATACCCAAGCCCGTCTGTTGTACAAATACTCCTGATCCACCTAAAATCTCCCTTTCACCTTTCATAATGAGTTCCTCCATGATAACATCTTTATTGGCCCTATCAAAGGCACCCTTGAGGTCTATAAAAGCTCTGCAAGTAACAGTGTCATTACTCAAACATTTAACAAAACAATTAGCAGTGGAGCGACCCTTCATAAACCCATGGAGATTAGGGGACATCAAGTCACCCACCTTATAAATGAGTCGTTGCAGGATGACCCTTTCCATTAGCACATAAACAACTGGTGAGAGAAATTGGACGAAAAGTGCCGTCACCTTAGGAATGGGAACAATGAGAGCAGATTTCATGAAGGAGGCAAAGCACTGGAGGAATACGACATGTTAAAGAAATCAGAATGGGGTTATCAGGCAGGGCAAGGAGAGGTTAAAGGACGTCATAGGTTAAACCATCCTGACCAGGGGCCGTCGACTTGCCAGACCGAATAGCGCGGAGGAGCTCATCCAAAGTAAGAGGAACACAAGTGTCGTCTACCAGGGCCACATTATGATGTACAAGGGCCATGCGCCGCAGCTGATGGTTGGCAAGAGCATCTCGATGGGCGGCAGGCAGCCCAGCCACAGCAGAGGCATTCGTCCATGTTTGCAATAAAGTCTGTGCCCTCAGCAGGATCAGAATCCCTAACGGATGGTTAGGTTTGCGACCCTGTTGACACGGAGCCAAATCCTCTGCGATGTCTGAGTCTTACGCAGCCGCCCAAGAAGCCACCCCAGTATCGCTGCCGAGCCTGTTGACGAAGGTCAGTGAGGTGTCGAGAAACATACACCATTGCATTCCTGGCATCATAGTCGGTGTGGTCACGCTGCCATCGCCGCTGATAGGTGGCAAGAGTTTGCTGGCGAAAGTATGACAGGATCCTTAGCATAAGAGGAGGAGCAATGAGTGACGGCAAATACCCTAAAGAGCCCTATAAAGCCCCAAATACACTGCCGAATTTTGGCTCACGAATGTGCGCGAATATGCAAGTCATCTTGTGTCGCGAACAAGTTCGGCATCTTTCTTGCCTGTTCTTGGCCGTTCAGGGACATGTCTGCGTCCACCACGCGACTTTTGACAGTTGGTCACGACCGCCACGAAAGTTTCATGTTGCATGAAAAATTCGCGGCCGTTTGCCGAATGTGCACGAATGCAAAATAGACGCCGAATTGTCGCCGAAATGTCGCCGACAATTCGTCGTCCGATTCGCGGTGTTCGGCGAATTGTCGCCGAATTTTAACCGTTGAAATTTAAATTTTATTGACAAATTTGTCGCCGACATGTCGCCGACTATTCGGGGACATGTCTCCGACATGTCGCCGAATGGCCAAGACTATTCGGCGACATGTCCCCGAATATTCGGCGAATCAATCACGAAACGGCAAACGAGTCGCGGTGGGAGGTGTACACGGGGGTCTGTCTATCTATCTATCTATCTATTTATGTATTATCTATCTATCTATCTATCTATCTATCTATCTATATCTATCTATCTATATCTATCTATCTATCTATCTATATCTATCTATCTATCTATCTATATCTATCTATCTATATCTATCTATCTATATCTATCTATCTATATCTATCTATCTATCTATCTATATCTATCTATCTATCTATATCTATCTATCTATATCTATATCTATCTATATCTATCTATCTATCTATATCTATATCTATCTATATATATATGATATATCTATCTATCTATATATATATATATATATATATATATATATATATATATATTTTTTTTTATATATATATATATATATATCAAGGGCACAAAACAGCAAAGGGAATATAAAAAAGGGCACAAAAAGTAAACTAAAATATAAAAAATACTTCTCGCTGTAAAAAAGAATCAAAGGTGGCCGAATAAGGTCAGTTTCGGGAGGAAGAGACGTCCTGACGTAGGCAATGAAAGGTTCAAGTCGTAGGCATTGAGTTTTACAGATGAAGGAGGTGTTCAGGTTAGTGCTGGAGATGAAAGAGCATAAGGGCTGGTTAACTCTTACATAAAGTTGGACAGTCTAGGGAGTGCAGCGGGGCCGCTGGAGGGGGGAGCAGGGTTAGCAAGTTCAGAGCATGCAGTTAGCAAGTTCAGAAGAGCAGTCAGCGTGGAAATATCGATAGAAGATGAAAGAGGGCAACAGACTAGCGATTTAGAGGTAGAAGAGCTGATGTATGAGGAGGAGAGCTGATGAGACAGAAAGAGCCTTGTGAGTGGGCCCCAGAAGAGCTGTGTGGTGGAGCCCCACATGAATACATACTCATGCAGGGGCGGACAAGGCCCTGTATGGACATCAACTGTGCAGCGGAGAAGAGAACGCGGAGACAGTACAGAGACGCCCAGCCTCAGGAAGCTGATTTGAAAGTAAGAGATGGTTAAGAAGTTTCAGTTGAGATTTTGGAGTTAAGGGATAGACCGAGGATGTTTTAGTGTTGTTGAGGGAAGGCCTATATATATATATATATATATATATATATATATATATATATATATATATACATATATATATGTAACGGGCTTGTCGGGGGGCGTTTAAAGGGTGTTGATTAAGACTTCAGCTTCCTTAAGGCGAATTATATTCGTAGCCTTTATGTACAAGAAGCGTCGGAGCGAGAGCGACTGTCGTTGTGTGTCAGTCGGACTCTCGTGACGGAGTGACGAGTTACAGGTTGGAATGTAATTGTTACAATTGGTCACGTACGTCAAGGTGACCTCTGCGCACCATCGGAGTGCGAAGTATACAAAACTGAGACGGTAAACACTGACGGACGACATTCCTATAAGGTGGTGTGATCTATCTGTCGTGGGTTTTTTCCATTGACAATTGTATGCCTACTTTGTGGTGATATTAAATAATAATAATACATTGGTATCCTACTATAACACTGCTCGGTCACCTACCAGTGATCGCGACCTCGCGATATACAAAAATCTAAATAGCAGTCTAGTTACCATGAACATACATAGTGGGAGTTTGTCAAGCAAACTGCCTATGGCACAATTACATTAAAACACTGGCTATGTAAAAACATATGTTCAGTTATAATATAAATAGTGAGAGGTAAAACACAACGTGTGTGACATAAAACATAAGAAATCTCTCAAAAGATAAATATAATCCACTTGTATAAGAAGCTATCAACTGGCATAGTTACCGACAATGAAACGTTGATCTAGCTCCTAAAAAAAATACAGTAGTGAAACAGTACAATGTTAAGTATAAGAGCAGCCAGGTTTCTGTCCCCTGACTTTTTTTTTTTTTTTACAGCAAAGGAGGCAGCTCAGGGGCACACAAAAAAAGAAAACAATGATAAAAAAAAAGCCCGCTACTCGCTGCTCCTAAAAAAGAAACAAAAGAGGTGGCCGAAAGCAAGATCAAATACGGGAGGAGAGATGTCCTGATACCCTCCTCTTGAAAGAGTTCAAGTCGTAGGCAGGAGGAAATACAGATGAAGGAAGATTGTTCCAGAGTTTACCAGCGTGAGGAATGAAAGAGTGAAGATGCTGGTTAACTCTTGCATAAAGGGTTTGGACAGTATAGGGATGAGCATGAGTAGAAAGTCGAGTGCAGCGGGGCCGCAGGAGGGGGGAAGGCATGCAGTTAGCAAGTTCAGAAGAGCAGTCAGCGTGGAAATATCGATAGAGGATAGAAAGAGGCAACATTGCGGCGGAATTTAAGAGGTAGAAGACTATCAGTATGAGGAGGAGAGCTGATGAGACGAAGAGCCTTAGCCTCCACTCTGTCCAGAAGAGCTGTGTGAGGGAGCCCCCACACATGAGATGCATACTCCATACGAGGGCGGACAAGGCCCCTGTATATGGACAGCAACTGTGCAGGGGAGAAGAACTGGCGGAGACGGTACAGAACGCCCAGCCTCGAGGAAGCTGATTTAGTAAGAGATGAGATATGAAGTTTCCAGTTGAGATTTTGAGTTAAGGATAGACCGAGGATGTTTAGTGTTGAGGAAGGTGATAGCTGGGTGTTGTCAAAGAATAGGGGATAATTGTTTGGAAGATTGTGTCGAGTGGATAGGTGGAGAAACTGTGTTTTTGAGGCGTTGAAGGACACCAGGTTCTTCTTGCCCTAATCAGAAATAATAGTAAGGTCTGAGGCTAAGCGTTCTGCAGCCTCCAGCCTTGAGTCGTTAAGTTCCTGTAGGGTGGGTCTTCTATTAAAAGAAGTTGAGTAATGCAGAGTGGAATCATCGGCGTAGGAATGGATAGGACAGTTCGTTTTGGAAAGAAGATCATCAATGAACAACAGAAAAAGAGTGGGAGATAGGACAGACTTGTCTGAGAAAAGGAAAAACTACCGTGCCAGTGGCCTCCCTGCATCCAGTCGCCGTGTCTGCACAACCAAATAATCGTGCAGGACAGAGTTCCTCCTAATAAGGTAGCACATGACGACGAGACTGACGAACATCAAAAACATTGGTACAAAAAATCCAGGGTACAGGTAGGGGAGATGCAAATAATCAGACAGCGTTTCCTCCAGGGTTTCTGCAAACTCTGTTTTGTTTGCGAAAGACAATGTGTAGTGCGGCGACGGCCTGATGAACGAGCCTCCCATAACCCACTTAGCCAGTGGGGTACCTCTTTGGCCGACTCGGTAAGGAGTGGCTCTCCCGTCACGCTGGTCGCGGGTTCAATCCCAGGCAGCCGGGGAATACCCTCTCCTTGTTGTGATTAATTTCTAGTGTGTTTCGATACACGCAGAGGACGTGTGGGACCGAGAGAGTAATAGAAAAAAAGAGAATAGAAAATCTCGTCATTAAACTGGTGGCATAGCGGTGGGCATCCTATCCTGCGGTTCTGTTGAGTTTCCCCGAAGGGGTAACAGGTAGGATGGCCCATGCTCTCCGAGGATAATAGAAAATGGGAGAGTTGGAGGTATGTCTCTACGGGGACATTGTGAAATTGTGCACCAAAATGGGTCACTGTCTAAAGGTCTCAACACACAGAAATTAATCTACATAAGGGGGAAAGCCGTGTAGTGCGGCGACGGCCTGATGAACGAGCCTCCCATAACCCACTTAGCCAGTGGGGTACCTCTTTGGCCGACTCGGTAAGGAGTGGCTCTCCCGTCACGCTGGTCGCGGGTTCAATCCCAGGCACCCGGGGAATACCCTCTCCTTGTTGTGATTAATTTCTAGTGTGTTTCGATATACGCAGAGGACGTGTGGGACCGAGAGAGTAATAGAAAAAAAGAGAACAGAAAATCTCGTCATTAAAAATGAATTAAGGGAATTAGTCACATACGAGATGCTGGAGAAGTGAATGTCATCGAGAGACCGTAGAGGAAACACTCGATGGGAAATATTGGCCGTGAAAACCAGACGGATCCGGGACGGGTACGTTGTTATGTTAGTGGAGCGGATATAGCATGCTTCCGCTATGGCATAGTGACCAGTAACCCGTGGATAAGGCAAAAGGCAGCCTTCCGCTGATGGTTTGGCATAGGGGTCCTATGTGATGAATGATGCCCGCCCCTGTAACCTCCTGACCTCCTATCTGAGCCCTGTCTTGAATGTGTTGATTCCCTACGTTTCGCGAAACAAGAATGTTCAGAATGTCCTGATTGTTTGCAAAAACTACAGGTGAGAGATGCCTTACTTTGTACTTGCAATGCTGCGGCCGTTGCGAGGGGTTGATGGTGAGGGTGCTCCTGAACCTTGACTTCTAACTCTGAGACGAAGTCAACCAACTTCCCGCTCGGTTTGAAGGCCAAAGGAAGGGCAGAACGGCGGTTCTTCTCTGAAATATGAAATAAGTAAAAGCTGTCTTCACCTGGTGCTTTTGCATACAGCCTCCTGGAAGCCAGAACGCGTCTTCTAGGCTCTTGACACAGTCAACCGCCAGCTGATTTGCCTCAATCATGGCGTCCCAAATCGGCTTTGTTGAGGAATTTTTTTGGAGGGACTCAACCGTGTATGCCATCTGTCTAACGATGCTTGGTTTACTCCCGCCCCCGAAGATTTTTATGAAATTCCCTTTGAAAACCTCATAGTTTACACCAATGTCCCCGAAGCGAACGCTGAGGACTGCATCAAATTCAGTGCCCGAGAGCCTGGAAGTAACCGTGACCGAATGAAAGCGATTTTATCATGATCTTTCGTAATGGAGGAATTTACGATGGCAGACTCACAAATCTAGGAACTGTCTCGCCGAAAAGTCGGTCTCGCCTCCCGAGAATTGTCGAATACTGGCGTGAGTTGGAATGACCCGAATCGGGGGCGGGGGGAAGTGGGGTGGGGCCCCGGGAGGAGGGGGGGAGGTGGATCGACAGGCATTTTGATCGGCTGAGTGGGGGTTAAGTATTCAGACGAACCCGGAGGTGAAGGGGCGCTATCCCTTGGGAGGGAAGAGTACGTAGCCCCCGATCGCAAATTTACCACATTTAAATCACCGGTGTCTGCACCTTGCTCCAATTCCTCCTCACTTGAAGGACGAGCCAACTGTTTAAAGGTGTCGCCGAGTTTAGCGAGAGTGTCTTTGTTCATACTATGGTGTAAATCATTTACAAAATAGGAGCATATGTTGATAGCTGTAAATATTAACCAATAAACGGAACGTGTATGAATTAATAGTCTGCGCCGAAACCTTAAAAAGGCAAGCAAGAATGGCTAGCAAGGTGCCTGTTTAGACGCAATAGAAGTTAAGGTTATAATGGAATGCCATAATGATATGGGTATATGAAAGAATAACTATAAACACTGTGGTATTTTAAGTGAGTATACCATTGAAGCTCACGTTTTCTCTCGAGCGGAGAAAAGAAAACGGAGGCAGGGCACACTGATGAAGATTAACTTTGATCAGGGAACTCACACTATACTCAATATACTCGCTAGCAAACAATAAGAAAGAATCAATATCGTATGCGAATGAACGTTACTCTCACAATTATGACTGATTAACAGTGTTAGGAACACAGAAATAAAAAAGGTCGTGCCTCTGCACGGACAATAATGAAATAAGCCGAGTCGGCATATTTTGACAAGAAGGGAATATCCACAAATACCAAGATTAATCAGCTGATGTAGTGGAGAGGGCGACAGTTTGTGATGCCCTGGGGTACGTGCAGTCGTTGTAGGCGCGTCAGGAAACCTCGGCCGCGGCCACAGCGGCGGTGAGAGGTGAGGGATGGGCGGACATCGGAGGACTCGTAATGGCGGTTGGAAACTGCTGACCCAGCGAATTGAGCGGCAGCGAATGGGTGCCGGTACACTGCCGCCAGACGTATGATGTATTCTTGTTGTAGTAAGAGATGGGCCGCGGTGGCAGATAAGACGACTTGGGTGTGTAACCTCTTGAGAAGACGCCTTGCAGGAAACGATAGTGGTAACAGCTTGCAGTCACCGGGAGATGTCCGCGGGTACCCTTGCTGACTGTTTGCCGGAAGAGGTTTGGGCCGATGCTCCTGGCAGCGGCGGTGCTGCCGCCAGCTGTGGAGCGAGGGGCATGTGGGGTGTTCCAAGGTCAGCGGGGCGTGCCTCCTCCTGGCTTGCAGTGCTCGTAGTAGTGCTGGCTTGAAGCGGGGGAGCGGTTTGTAGATTGTGGCCCTCGCTTTCGGCTGCGTAGGCCTGTGGGTGTGCTCGGGGCTTGTAGGCTGGACGCCTGTAGAGTTGCTGCAGGTGTGCTCGGGGCTTGGAGGATGGACGCCTGTAGAGTTGCTTGTAGCCGGCGCCTGGTGAGTTGTTTGTAGCCGGCGCCTTGTGAGGTGCTTGTAGCTGGCGCCTTGTGAGTCGCCGCGGACAGCTGGTGCGTTGCCGCGGACGGCTGTCTTGTGACTCCTTCTTTCCTTGTACGCCTGTCCCCGGAGTTTGTTGGTGAGTTCTCGTGGCTGGGAGCTTGGAGGAGAACGAGGTAGCAAAGGCACAGGCGCGGTGGTGACCGCTGCCAACCAAATGTAACGGGCTTGTCGGGGGGAGTTTAAAGGGCGTTGATTAAGACTTCAGCTTCCTTAAGGCGAATTATATTCGTAGCCTTTATGTACAAGAAGCGTCGGAGCGAGAGCGACTGTCGTTGTGTGTCAGTCGGACTCTCATGAAGGAGTGACGAGTTACAGGTTGGAAAATAATTGTTACAATTGGTCATGTACGTCAAGGTGACCTCTGCGCACCATCGGAGTGCGAAGTATACAAAACTGAGACGGTAAACACTGACGGACGACATTCCTATAGGGTGGCGTGATCTATCTGTCGTGGGTTTTTTCCATTGACAATTATATGCCTAATTCGTGGTGATATTAAATAATAATAATACATTGATATCCTACTATATATATATATATATATATATATATATATATATATATATATATATATATATATATATATATATATATATATATATATATATATATATATATATATATATATATATATATAGTATTTATTATTTTATTTATTTCTTAATATCATTATTCTGCCATTATTTAACCTTTGTTTCATTTTCAGTTATTTAAATTTATTTCTTCTTTCAGTTATTGGTTTGTTTACTGATATTACGTAAACATACATTTATTCTAAAATATTTGAAGGAGAGCAAAACAAAAACAAGTCAGATTTATACATTTTAGTACACATACTATCATACATATTACCACACATGGTATTTACTCGCCCACAATTCTGTCCTGTCAGGCCACTGCTCCCCGGGTGTTGTACTAGTCCTTGAGGTAGGCGCGGATTCCCGTGCTTTTATATGCTACAGGGGCATCAGATGATCAGCTGTCAGAAATCTTGGCACTGTCGGAGAATTGTCCCCGACATGTCGCCGACACTTCGGGGACATGCGAAGACAATTCGGAGACTTGTCGCCAGTTATTCCACGAACAAAAAACCGTTAAAATTTCAGATTTTGAGCTCGGCGACATGGACGCCGAATAGTCGGCGACATGTCTCCGAACTATCCCCGAATTGTCTTGAGCATTCGCCGACATGTCGCCGAATGGTCACGAACTGTAAGAATCTTGGTCATGTCAGCGAACCGGTCGCCGAATTTTTTCACGAACTGATTCGGCGTCAAGTTCGTGGCCAAAATTCGGTAGTGTATTTGGGGCTTAAGATGGGGACACAAAGCCTTCAATAACTGCAACAAGGCCCTGATACAAGGAATTAACATCAGAGAAGGTAGCCTTGGCAACAGTGTACCAAGACTCAACACATGAAACAAGCCTTTGCACTCGGGCAGCAGGAACAGTAAGCCTCTTTCTAGGTGTAATAGGCACAAAAGACCAAGGGAGAGTAGTTTCCAGAGCAAAGTGGTCGCTGAGTAAAGTAGGCAACAAGCAAGTCTCAATAGAACACGGGGGCATGTTGGACAGGGCTGCATAGTCTAACCTGCCACCTTGAGTGTGTGTAGGGACAGTCACCTGTGAGCGTTACAGTATCTGTGGCGTCAAGAAAAGCTTTCCAACGAATCCCATTTACATTGCCTAGGTCCTTATGACGAGCATTGAGATCCCCCATTAGCAATGATTTTTCTTCCAAGAAGCAACCTGGGAGGTTGTCAGCACGAAAGGCACAAGCATGAACATACAAATTTATACAATACAGGGGACCATTAGGAACATGCAGACACACAATAAGAAACTCCATACCCCGTAACCCCCATTTCATGAAAAGTAACAGGAAGTCCATGTTTGACATATGTTGTTAACCCTCTACTGCTGCCATCTCCAGGTCCTAGAGTGATTCACATAACCTCTCAACTGTGGCACCTCGGGCCCGACCTCTTGTAGGGCAATGACGTCGGGTTTCTGTGTTATAACAATGAGTGGAGATCAGTGAACCGGGCACGCAGCCCGTTAATGTTCCAGGTCAGGAAGCGATAGGTCGTGCAGGCCATTACGAGGTCAAGGAGATATTCAGTGGCTGCTGCTGAGTGCCATCCATTCTTGCAAGGATGGCCTACATGATAGTATGTATGCCCGCTACCGAAGTCTCCGGTGAATCCAGCCGAGAGTAGACTGCGGTCAGGCCAGAGTCACCCACAATCTGGGCACCCCTGCCGGAGGTGTGCGAAGCTACATGGGTTCCCGTAGCCTGCACAGGAGGAACTGAGCTGAGAGGGGTACTGGCTGTTGCCTGAGGCTGGGGATCGGCCGCCGGCGAAAGCGGCAGAGAAGAGGACCCTCCAGCGTCAGCAGTCACAGGAGCCGGGCCAGGAGGAGGACATGGAGCAAGGGGAGCAGGGCGAGCTTCCACGGCAGTGAGGCGCACAGAAACTTGAGCCAGGACAACTGAGAGGTTGGCTATTTCCTTTTGTAGGGAAAGTAGAATACTACTAGAGAGGTCAGCAGCAGAAGCGGAGACTAGTGGACCCCCAGCGGGGACTGCAGGGGCAGGTGAGGACTCACTGACAGTGCCAGCGGAAGGTTGTCGAGGTCCAGAGCTTGGTAAAGGAGTTTCCCAGGCATTATGGGCAGGGGGCGGTGCAGGGCGGTAGGCTGCAGAAGGGACAGTTTGATGGGTGTAGGGGTCTGACTGCTCCCGAAGGGGGCTGAAGAAGGGGGCAGGTTTCACAGGACACGCCCTGGAGTGGGCATTATGAGGACCACCACAATTGCAGCACCGAGGAGGAATGGAGGCACCGTCCTGGATACGTTTCCGACACTCCTCCGAAAGGTGGCGGCCAGCACAGAACCGACACCGAGGCAAGGATCTACACTTCCAGTCCTTATGACCCCAGCGACTGCAATGGTGGCAGATGTCAGGCTCATGTCGGTAAGGAGTGACCCGCTTCTGCCAACACCACATATCCACACTTCATCAGGAATGTCACCCTGCACTGAACCAAGTAGTTGTGGACGCGCCTCCAGTCCCACAAACCGCCTCTTCAGTGACAGAAAGCCCGGAGGAGTGGCTAAGCAGTTCACCGACACATAGGTGGGCACACTATGAACGAGAACAGCTCTTGGTGACCATTCCAACGGGACCAGGATCTCCCCAAAAAAGCCCTGCGTCACAAGCTGGTCGTACACTGGCCCAGTATCCAGCGTGATGTAAGGAACGTTCCTACCTTCCTTGAACAGCGGGTTGGCCTCTGGGTGCTGTTGGAGGAGTCCCATGAACCACAGGTGTTTGGCAGCCGTCGAGTTCTGACCTGTGGTGAGGGGCCACAACAAACTGCGCCGTGTCTTGGGCACCTGTCCCTGTGTAGCAGTAACACCCGCAGCTGCTGATACATCCATACTGTGACCCTCTTCCGGGGCGGGAGGGACGAGAGCCGCTTCTGCCGGACCGGGAGGACTCAGCTGAGGCACGGGCGGCGAGGAGGGTGACTCCGAGCGTGACTTTTCTTCCATTGTGGCGGGCGATGGCGAGGAGGTGGAGGAGGCGTCACTTGTTGTACTACCGGCTTGACTGTTGGCAGGACTCCGTGAACGGTCTCTGGGCTCATTGCCAGGAAGGGAGGAAGCACGCTCCCGCCGGAGAAGCTGCCTGGACCGAGCAAGGCGACGTTTTTTGGCTTTGTTTTTCATAACAAAGTCAGCGTGGGGGACGGGTCACGGGAGCGTAAACCAAGCAACCCGCGTGCGGGCAGCAGGAGAACTGTGTATATATATATATATATATATATATATATATATATATATATATATATATATATATATATATATATATATGCTACGAGCCGGCACACCTTAGCCGACACACTTCAGACCAACATTATGAAAACCCTACAACCATAAGTATACCTGGTATCTCGTTCCTAGTGGGCCCATGGGGGAATGGACATTGTGGTAGTTTTGGGGAGGAAGGATCAGGTAACCTCGCAGCCTGTCACAGGTGAGTCGGTGGGTGTGATTCAGGCCTTACAAGTGTATATTGCGATCAATAAATTCGCAATACTACCACGATTTATCTTCATAGGCCGTGCTTTCTATTACCTTTTTACCGCGTCCACATCACCTTTTAACAACCCATTTGCTACATCCCGTTACGTTTTTGCTACGTTATATCCAAAGCTGGGCGTTATCTCGATAAGGTATAGCGATACCTTATCGCTGATAACAAAATCGGGTTATCGGCCATCCGCTGCTAATTTAAATATATATCGGTATCTTCGTTACATCTGTAACCAAATTAGCGATAATCGCTACTTTTTCCGCCTCAGAAAAAAAAAAAAAACGTTGTCTCCTCCTTAGTGCGCATGCCTGGCCCGGGCGCCCGGTGTTGTTTGAAAAAACTTCGGGGTATGAAATATCTTCGGTGAAGAGATTTCATACTTATCATGAACATTAGAACACTATAGGTTATTTCTTTATGTTAGACCCAAAAATCAATATATCAAAGAGAAAAATCATTTAACTGCCCTAAAAATGATTATTCACTGCCTCAAATTTGATATTCCATATTCGTTTGTGAGCATGCCATGGTATTGAAGGCACCCGGTGTTGTGTTATTTGGTGTCCCATCGTCAAAAGCTGGCGCTTTTGTTTACAAACACTGGTCTCTCGTGAACTGCGCAACATTCAGACCAGTAAGCGTAGCCTTGTACAGTCTCACAAAGCTTTTTAACACATTAAGAGTAGTTGCTGGATGGCTGAATCAGACAAAAAGTACCACCATCCTCGCTGTATCTAGAACGACACTCTGTACATATAACTCGTACAGAGTGTCTGTCTAGAAACAGCGAGGATGGTGGTAGTGGTACTGTATGTCTGATTCAGCCTTCCAGCAACTCTTTATTACGGTTAAAATGCTTTGTGAGACTGTACACTGTACAGGTCTACGCTTGCTGGTCTGAGCATGCGCAGTTCACGAGAGACCAGTGTTTGTAAACAAAAGCGCCAGCTTATGATGATGGGGACGCTAAATAACACAACACCGGTTCAGGCATTTCTAGTATTACTCCATATGTACGTGTCAACGTGTGGTTTTCAGGTTTTGTAAGTTTTCTAAAATACAGATAATGGAAATTTGAATTCATTTATGTTTTTTATTTGAAATATCAATATAGTATCGTTTTCGCCTATCGGACTTATCGCTAGCTAGTATCGGAATTGTGGATTTATATCGGGTATCGGTTATCGATTATATTTGTGTCTCCAGTTAACGAAAATCGGTTATCACTGATAAGGTTTTCCATTATCAGTTATCGGTTATCGGGAATAAGGTTTTCTGTTATCGTGCCCAGCTATGTTTATATTTGTATACCTTTAGCGCTAAGTCTATAATATTACCAAGTCATGTCATACGCAGGTTAATTGTGGGAGGAGACCCGTACAGCAGAGGCGTGGTTTCGTAGGGTAGGCGGTGGCTGAAGCGGTAGCGTGCTGGGCCCACATTCACCACGTGATGGACGACACGAGTTCGAATCCCCACGCTACCACCTCGGATTTTTCAGTCACCGCCGAGTGGCTTAAAACTACCCACATGCTGTCCTGAAGACCACCAATCAACCCGGACTCGAGGAAGCCGTCCAAGAATCAAGAACGAGTTCCGGCAGGGGGGCAGCATGAGCCAAGAGAAGATGGCGCCACTATAAACACTTGCCTGCGCCATGACGGGCTGGGGCCAAATACCATCCAGGCCCCTCAAGCAAGCCTACCGGCGCAATAGGCACTAACGTAAAAAAAAAAAAAAATGCGTGACACTGCTTGGAGCCAAACTAGAGAAACAGGGATTTAGAGAAAACGAAGAAAGGCGGACTGATTTAAATCAATCACTTCATCATGCCTTCCCTCACAACCCACACCACCATTTGTAGGCAATGGAATTAGTCACGCAATAGCACTATAAGAAGACATATATTTTTTCGTCAGTGGCTTGCCTGAACGCGCTGTGAAAGGAGGCGAGAATGCACATCCAGCTCGAGTGCACATACAGCCCCGACTTTAGTCACCCCTGAACTGGCGGGTAGTTTTTTTTTTTTAGCTTCAAGTGACGTCATCCCCCTGCTCCGCCCCAAAACCGCCTCCTGCGCGTACCGGTCGCAGTTTTGAAGCAGAGTGACGTACATTTGTCACAACCACGGTTCTTCCAGTTCTTCCATTTATAGCTTTCTATAACGGTTTTTTGCAACAGTTCCTTCCAATACCTGTAACCTGTGTCATAAACCCTATTTTCCTTTAGGTATTATTCCTTACCTTTCTCTTAGAGCGTGTAGACAACAGGTTTAGCACTTTTGTTGAGTGTATCTAGCGCCATTGGAAGTTTTGAGTTGGCAACGCTGGCCAGCCACACTGGCACTCAGTACGAGGGAACTCAAGCCGAGCCGCGTCGAGGTGTGCACCCTGTGGCCCCAGGCTCCCCAGGCACCGCCGACCACCCCAGTGCCAGGTGACTGTTACACGCAGCCGTTAATCCTCGGATGGGTTTGGGGCGCCAGGGTAAATACGGACCACTACAGATTCACCTTATTATTAGACAAGAATTTTAAGTGGTCATTTAGGACATCATTGTCAAATGGTAAAGACTATTTAGAATGGCATGTGTCACCGTGTGGCAGTGGTGTAGGAAAGTGGCAGGTGAAACAAAATATTGACCTTCGTGTCCAGTATAGCTGCAGATATTTTCATTGTTCACGGTTTGGCCTCTGAAGTCGACCGTGGTGAACATCACTTACATACCGTGCTCGTCGAGCCTGGGGACGGGAAGCTGCTGAGACAAGGAGTGGGAGTGACCTGGGTATACATGCTTTTTTGGTAACTTAAGAATAAGTTCATGACAACTCTTCAATAATTTTTCCAAGGTAATACTACAGAATTACACCCAACGGACTTTGGTGGTGAGCATTTTTTTTTTATTGATTACAATATACAAATCATCACTGGTAATCACTTCAATTGCAGATTACACTGATTTAAGCAACTAAGTAAGTGGCAATGTATTATCCTTGGTTGCAATGCATCATTATCAGTTACGGTGGAGGGGGAAGGCAAAATCTCTGAAAAATGGGCTTCCATAATTTCCCTAAATAAATCCCTAAAACAGGGAAAATTCCCTAGTCTCGAGAATAAGGAAAGTCCCTAATGCATACTCTTGTAATCTATTCCAACATATCCTATTGTTTGGTGTGTAATTGGATGGTCAGCGTAGTGGAACCTCACCCCCCCCTCACCACCACCACCGCTGCCTCAATCCGTCCCGCGCTGCATAGTTTTCGCCATCCCACACCACATGTTGAATACATTTAAATTACCCCAACCAAACTTTACATACCTTCTAACAGGGGGGCTTCGTCCCCCCTGTCCTAAGGAGGGCATCTCTATCTGCCCATCTTGTCAGTCCCACACTTAACACTCAATAGCCTAGAGAGTGTTATATTGAGTGTGGTGACAATCCTGTGAATGTGACCGACCCACAGTTACATACTAGAGCGCGCATTCCCCATCTATCTGCATTGTACTGTGTGATGCCCGCAGCCCGTCACAGCGGCTGCGAGTGTGCCCGCTTCATCCAAAACCGACGACTTCACGCCCTCACTCCGAGAGTGGTGGAATCTTCTGTTTGGGTCCTTGTGGGTCATGAGAAACTCAGACCAAACCAGATATCCCGCAAAGTGTTTCTTATTCCTCCCATACTACAGGACCTTGCTTTAGGCTTCCCTCCACAGTCGCTCTATGTTGTTTGTGTGTGCCAGTGTTGAAGGGTCAACAAATTTGAGACTGTGATTAACTGTTCAATGTTTGTAGCCCTTTTGATTGAGGCAATTATATGCTTTCCAGCAGTCTGAAATAATAGTGGTTCCTGGTTGAATCTGCTCTTCGATGACTTTCAAAAGTGTTTCACTGTCTCTTTTTTTTCAACAGGAACCATGAAGCACGTACGAGTTTCGCAACACAGTTTACCAAATACCCATTGACCTTCAATGACCCTGCCAACATTATATTTTCTTTTTCCGAATTTACTTTCGTCTATTTCAACTATTTTGCCTTGTCCCCCAATTTTTCCAGTTTGTTTGACACACCATTCCACTAGCACCTCCCGGCAGAAACTCGCCCAGTCCACAATGATTGGGTCGCTGAGTTGTAGTTCAGTTCTCACAAACAAAAATGAGAAACATTCCCGTATACACATTAATGAAAATTAAAACAGTTTCTAAATCGAGATGAGCTTTTTCAAAAAAAGTATTCTTATAAACACTTTGCATCCAGTTACACATTGCTCTTATCTTTTTTCCTCTTACTACTCACTTCTGACACCTCCATAATTTTGCCAAAATCCAATGAAGCAGATTTTCCACAAAGTTCGCAGTCTTTCTTTTCTAAAATTAATTTGTGCCTGATACACAAATCAAACAATTCTCTAGGCTTGCCAGAGTAGTGATAAAACTGCACCAGAGAGTGATAAAACTACAGCAGACCTAAGTTGCACTCATCACAGCGGTCCATTATAGTGTGTTCTTCTGGCTCTCTCCACAGCGATCCATCAACGAGTGTTCTGCCTGCTGACGTGTCAGCAAGTTATTCATCGTGGATGAATACACCTTGTCCCTGCTTCCATACTTCAGGGATTTTTGGGGGGGACCACATTTCCCTTTTATGTGTCCTCTCCACCCCAAAACAAAACCCGTTTTCCCCCTGTACTTCTCAAAACAAGCCTGGGAACCTATGGGGAATCAGGGTTTTGGGTGTGAGAAGGCAAACTGACTGAAATATGGGCCTCCAAAATTTTCCTAAAATTGGGGAAAATCTCTAGTCCCAATAGGTATAGGTATAGGAAAGTTTCCTATACCTATTATCTTTTAATCAGTTAATAAAATTTAACAACCTAGCAGCGGCAGATACCACCACATCCGGTCTGTTGACAAGTGTTGGGCGTGTCATTAGATGCCCATCGTAGTGGCCGCCACCACCTAACTCCGTCCCGCGCTGCGTAATTTTTGACGGCCCACACCGCATGTCAAGTATATTTAAACTACTCCAACCAAACTTGATAACCTAACTGCAAACAGGGGGACTTTGCCCCCCTTGACCCCTCTTTCTAACAGGGGGACTTTGCCCCCGAAGCCCCCCTCAACCCCCCCTGTACTAAGGAGGGCAGCTCTATCTGCCCAACTTTTCAGTCCCACACTTGACACTCAACAGCCTAGGGATTGTTATATTTTTCCTAAATTGGGGAAAAACCCCTGTGTTGATAGCAACCTGCCGTGAGAGGAAACAAGTATTTGAAAACATGCAACCCCAATTAAGCCTATCATTCCAGATATTTTTAAAAATAAATATTTAACAATTATATTTGGTACAATACTGACTGTTAACCCGTCCACTTCTGCTAAGTTGGTGCTAGATCATTGTTACCGAATACTTTGTGGTGCAAAATAAACCTGTCATCCGGCCCTGATGCTCCTGCTGTCAACTGACCTGGGAGTGACCTACTGATTGCTGCCTATCACCATGGCCTCCGTTTTACTCTAATTTTGAGTTGCACGTGTTGAACAATATCTGTTTTTTTTTATATGTGCTTGTCACAGCTTGATGCGCCCATGAGGCACCAAGCGCACTCCATGTGACATGCCCATGTCTCTTCAAATATGGTGATATTGAAGGCTCACAAGGACTCAGTTTTGGGTTATTTGACGACCCAGTGTGGTGCAAGGGGCCTCACGGGTGAATCAAAGTGACACGTGTCACAAGACAAACATCTGGTATAGAAGTGGATAATAACCGCTCCTTTTGTCAAACTACATGCATACCAATAAAGAGGCTAAATAGTCAGTTAACACTTACCGAGAGGTGAAGTAGAATGATAATTTGAGGAGACTAAAGAAGACCTGAGTGTCAATCCATCCGTCCATCATGGCGGCCCGAGGAAGACTGAGATTCAGAAAGCTACCTACGTGTCACCGCGATACACCCCCACGTAGTAACACTTTATGAATGCATATAGTCCTTTAAAATTATAAAATACAAATACTTGCACCATTATTTGCTTTAATATAGAGAAGAAAATAACGTAGAACTTGTAAAGACCGTTTTATGTCCGAAATCTTAATGATTCATGCGCGTTCTGGATATTACTGACTTAGGAACTAGTTTCTATGGTGCACTGCAAGGTAGCTATGAGGCTCAGTCTGTCTATAGAGGCCCTCATGAAACAACAACAATGGACTTAGGAAATTGAAGCCTCCCAACTTTATAATTGACGAGGCTTGTCCCCCTGGCCCCTCCCCAAGGTAAAACATATAGGAAAATGCATTATAATAATAATTCTTTCATGTGCTAATTTACTCTGAATATTGGTTTGGAGTGGTGCTTCATAAGAACCAAGATTTGTTTTTTGCACTCCTAATCTCCTACATTGCAGCAGGCAATAAAAGAGAAGAGAGCTGTATATTAGAGGTGGCAAAGAGAGAGAACTGAAGGACATAAAGGAAGATACAAGGAAAAGTCGAGACTAGTCAAGAGAGCAGTAGCAGTGGCAAAAGGGAGGGCTTGGACAGAATGGAGTCAGAACATTGACACTGCAGAAGGGAAACAGAAAATGTTTAAAATGGCAAAGCAGATGAAGGAAGAAAGAAAGGATGGTATTGGTGCAAGATATGTTAAGGACAAACATGGTAATATTAAAGTGGAAGAGGCTGAAGTAATGCAAAGATGAAAGAGTTATTTTAATGAACTACTAAATGAGGAAAACCAATACGAGCTAGAGGATCATTTAAAACAGTGTTTCTTAAAGTGTGGTCCGCGGACCCCCAGGGGTCCGTGGAATGTTCCAAGGGGTCCGCAGGATAATTTTTAATATCGATTTCAGTCAAATTTTCGGCCAAAACGTCATAAATTCCTATTTTTGTAGCACCAAATCCTGATGGCTTTTTACAGTGGCTAAGTCACATTGGGATGGAAGTAATTTAATATAATAAAATTATAATAATAAAGGGTCCGCTACATGAGTAATTTTAATAAAAGGGGTCCGCTGCACAAAAAAGTTTAAGAAACACTGATTTAAAAGTTGAGGGTCCCATACTGGGTGTGACAGAAAAAGAGGTGGAAGAGGCACTGCAAAAGATGAAAAGGGGGAAAGCTCCAGGTCCATCGGGAGTAACAACGGATCTTTTGAAGTATGCGGGAAAAACTGGAGTACAAGAGCTGAAAAAGGTCCTTGAGTTCATAGAGACAGAAGAGAGGGCTCCGACAGAGTGGGGGAGTAGTTACACTATCCCTATTTATAAAGGAAAGGGAGATGCACTTGTGTGTGGAAAGTACAGAGGAGTCAGGTTGCTAGAGCATGGAATGAAGTTGTGGGAGAAGATTCTGGAGAGAAGGTTGAGAGATATAGTTAAAACAAAGGATATCCAGTTTGGTTTCCAGCAAGGCAGGTCAACTACTGATGCTATATTTGTGATGAGGCAATTGCAGGAGAGATATAAGGAGAAGAAAAAGATGTTGTATCACGTTTTTGTGGATTTGGAGAAGGCGTTTGACAGAGTTCCAAGAGAAGTGATAGCATGGGCTCTGAGAAGGCAGATGGTTCCTGAGAGATTGATCAAATTGGTGATGGCATTGTATGAAAACTGAACGAGTAAAGTGAAGGCTCCAGCTGGAATATCAGAGGAGTTTAGCATCAGAGTTGGCGTCCATCAAGGGTTAGCACTCAGCCCACTGCTATTTATAGTAGTGATGCAGGAGGCTATGAAAGAAGCTAGAAGAGAGGGCCTGAAGGAGCTGTTGTATGCGGATGACCTGGTGTTAATGGCAGAATCGGAGGAGGAGGCAGTGGAAAAGTTCAGGCCATGGAAGAGGGCAATGGAGAGAAGAGGGCTGAGGGTGAACATGGAAAAGACAAAAGGTCCTGATATTTGGACAGGAGTCGATGGTAAGAATGGAGAGTGGGAGATATCCGTGCGGTTACTGTGGAAGAGGGGTGAGAGAGAATTCGGTGTGGTGTGCAGGATGTGAAAGGTGGTGTCATCAGAGATGTTCGGGTGTAAGAGATGTGAGTCTGTGTCAAGGTCAGGCCAATGTGACCCGGCTTGGTGGCGATGATGACACCGCCACCTTTGCTGAGGTCTGTCAGGCGGTCCTTACTAAAGGGAGAAGAGAAAAGCTCTCTATGTACTGTCGACGTCAGGAGTCAACCAAGTCTCTGTCCCTACTATTATGTTGGGGTTATGTGTGGTGATTAGATGTTGTAATTGGGCTATTTTATTTTTAATATTACGGAAATTTATTGTTAATAGTTGGAGGGAAGTGTGGCTATGACGTGGTGGATGTGGAAGTGAATTGGGTTAGGTGAAGATGGTGAAGATAAAGAAGAAGAAATGGGTGGGAGTGACGAAGTAGAGGAGGGAGGTGAAACGGGAGGCGATGAGCAAAGGGAGGAAAAGGAAATAGGGACTGGGGCAAGTGGAATGGTAGGATTAGGGGAGGGTGATAGGGCTGGCCTAGGGTTGTTAGTAACAGAAGTGAGAGGTGAGTGATAAGTCGAGTCTGGCTTATGGAGGAAATGCACCGGTCTGTGTGAATTGATAGGACTGGGTGTGAAGGATGGAGCCGGGCTATGAGTGGTGAGATGTGTTGAGTGTTTGGGGTTCAAGAGGGGAGGGGTGTTGTGTCCCAGGGTTGTATATGTTATGTTGATAAAACATGTCGAAGGAATTGAATAGTGGAATAGGATTACTAGTTGAGAAGGATGAGGATGAGAAATCAGGAATGCCGCATCTAATGCAGATCCATACGACACTATTGTCAACCAATCCAGCGCAAGTCGGCGTGAAAGACCCGATACAGCTGACATGATACCAGCCAGCATGTTCGGATCTATCACGACACGAGTCACACTGGATGGCCCTCTGCCCTTACCTCACAACCTTGCTTCAAAGTTGGCTGGGCTGACCATCAGGCCCCATCAGTGAAAAATCCTAACAGCGCAATAGGCCGCGATATATATATATATATATATATATATATATATATATATATATATATATATATATATATATATATATATATATATATATATATATATATATATATAAGGGAGAAGGTTGTATTATGGGCCAGGCCATATCTCAGAAACTATGTACTCTGGTCTATTGGTACCTCACTTCAGATATGACGCTAGTTCCCCATAGGCCACCAAAGTGCTTCTTGAGTCACTCTCTCAAGGTGTGTCGCTCTGAGGGGCAATTTTTTAATTCTTGCTCAGTGAAACTTTTTTTTTTGTTAAGATTCAAAACCTGTTTTCCTATATAAATTAATAAATATGGGCTCTGATATAGAGTGTGTTAATTAGTCATAAGATCACTTGTTAGAATGACGTTTTTATTTTTTAAACAAATTAGCAAAGAATTTCTACTAACTAATTATGAAAATGTCTTGGGGTGGTAATATGGACCAGCATGTTCCATATTACCGCCATTCCATATCTCCAGGGTGTACCTCCCCACGCATCTTATCAGTCAAATAGAGGTCGCAAAGCTTTGAAAGCATCTCTCTTGACTTCCTCTCCATACAAGGAGGCTTCAAAGACCTCATATGAAAAAGAAATCACAAAGTCCAAATGAGGAGAACTATGGGTTCAGTGTGTGGCGTGCCGAGGACAGGCTCAGGCCTTGTGTAGCCTAGTGGCTGTGAAACTGATTTTTCCAATTTTGACTTCTGTTCTTAAACTTCCATTTTCACTGTATAAGTTCTATTTAAGCATTCACAAAAAGGAATATATTATATTGTTATTTTCTAAATTGTTTCATATTACCACCCCAGTTGTTTCATATTACCACCCCACTTTCTACGACCCACTTTTTTTGGATCTTCTTGAATAAAAAGCTGTAGCATTTGAATGATTTAGTTTTTCTCACTACAGTACCCTCTCAAGTTTCGCGCTTTCCGAGTTTCGTGATCCTCGAGTTTAGCGCTTAATCCTAAATTCTTACCATCACAACTTTCGTGCATTACCGCCACAAGTTTCGCGTTGCTTTGACATGTTCAGGTCACGTCTACCTACCGTCGGTGTCATGCATGATGCCTTTAAAGGCGGTGTCCAACTATTGGGGCTATGGGCAACCGCGGTTCCCCGTATGCCCAACCGGGAGCGAGTTGTTGGTTGTCCTTATGAATGGAAAACGGTTGTGAGTACGAGCCTGGGTATGTGGGTACCGAACGGCTGCATGTCAACAAACAGACGACGGCAGTGGCTGAGGAGTGAGGAGCAGTCGTAAAATGGACTGGCAGAGCTGCTTTTCTACTACTTGATTGACAAGATAAGAGAACACCCCGTGCTGTGGAACCACAGTCCAAAAATCTTTTTCTCAAGTCTATTAAAATTGTAGATCTCCCGGTGTTGTTTTCCTTTTCTTCTTCCTCTTCTTTTGACCTGTAATGCATGGCAGCGACGGTTAAAAGTAATAGTGAAAAAATAGCCAAAGGGCATAGAAAAGCAAAATCAGGGAAAGAAAAGGACAGAAAAACACCTAAGTTCAGGGTGAAGTGTATAAGTGTGCACTTTTAAGTAACTAAGGGCTGCTTTCACAGTCATATTGTTTGATTTGATCGTTACCAATGGCGGCGGAAGCCGCTATAGTATTTCCACGTGAAACTGGCCAATCGGGTTGCGGCGGCGGCGGGGTTAGCCTAGCCCCGCACTTACCACACACTCTCAACATCTCTCGCTTCGTCTGCAGCCACCACTACCCCATTGGCCAGTTTCACGTGAAATACTAAGTGGCGATTGCCGCCATTGGTAACGATCAAAACAAACAAAGTAACTGTGAAAGCAATCCTTAGTTACTTAACAGTGCGCACTTATACACTTCACCCTGAACTTTGGTGTTTTTCTGTCCTTTTCTTTTCCTGATTTTGCTTTTCTATGCCCTTTTGGAATTTTTCACTATTACTTTTCACCATTGCTGCCATGCATTACAAGTCAGAAGAAGAAGAAGAAGAAGAAAAGGAAAACAACACCGGGAGATTACATTTTTCATAGACTTGATAAAAAGATTTTTGG
Source organism: Eriocheir sinensis (assembly GCF_024679095.1). Lineage (NCBI taxonomy): Eukaryota > Metazoa > Arthropoda > Malacostraca > Decapoda > Varunidae > Eriocheir > Eriocheir sinensis. The sequence goes on along the minus strand of NW_026111172.1, from coordinate 513,063 downwards.
ACTGTGGATCCCCAGCACGGGGTGTTCTCTTATCTTGTTAATCAAGTAGTAAGCCAAGCAGCTCTGCCAGTCCATTTTACGAATCTCTTGGTGGGCCATCTTCCACTGCTCCTCACTCCTCAGCCACTGTAGTTGTCTGTTTGTTTACATGCAGCCTTTCCATTCATGGTACATCACAACCATTTTCCATTCATAAGGACATCCAACAACACCCTCCGGTTATACGGGCAACCACGGCTGCCCATAGCCCAATGGTTGGACACGCTTTTAAGGCAGCACGATGCGCATACGGTAGACATGACCAGACAGCATAATGCGCGAAAGTCGTGATGGTAAGAATTTAGGATTAAGCGCTAAACTCGCGGATTGCGAAACTCGGATAGCACGAAACTCGAGAGGGTACTATATAGTGGCGATCGCCGCCATTGGTAATGATCAAAACAAACAAAATGACTGTGAAAGCGGCCCTAAGTGCATGTTGTGAAGTATTAAAGTGTGGAGGAGGAGGACCTAAGAAGCAATACAAAGCGTTACAGGTCAAAAGAAGAAGAAGAAGGTCCACTACACTGGCCAGTGTTGCGAGAAATATCTCCCCGCTGAAATTAGTCATTCTGCTGTCCACCATGCGAGCATTAAAAGTATTAATTTGCCTGATTTTGTTCTAGTCTGTCCGCTTGTGATCTTTGTGAGTGGTGAGGGAAATATGGAAGCAGTAAATAAGTTGAACCTCTCTGTGAGCTATTTTGTGGTGGCAGCAGCAGTTTACGTTCAATAGGCATTGAAAAGTTAATCACGATATTGTTGATTTCATGATTTTTAACAGAAAAAGTTAGCAGATTATTTCATAACACACAGAAAACTACCAGAAAAATATAGGTTTGTCCAACTGTCCCACGGGTGACCGCAAGCGACCGCCCTTACTTTAACAGACGACACCACGTGTCACAAGCGTGTATTCATAACTGCCAGCCAGTTGTAAGGCAGCCGTCTTCAACCGTAGCTTAAAAACGATCTGTTCTTACTTCCCATTTTCTGCCTATTAATAAGGTACTTATTTTGAGATAACAAGGGAGTAAAGTCGAAAAAATTGTGATAACAATTAAGGGAGTAAAGTCGGAAAGTCATTATTTGCCACGGGTCGGAACCAATAAGCGCTTTTACATAGATTTCAATACCTCAAGTGTCGCGATCCTCGAGTTTAGCGCCTTACCTTCGGAATGAAGCAAGCGCGAAACTCGAGAGGGTACTGTATAACTTTGAAAGTGTTCAGAGGATAAAATTTGCCAATACTTATGACAGTAGTTGATGCAATTTTTCCCTTTAAAATTGGTGTTTTTCCCTGAAATAAGAAAGTGGTCCATATTACCACCTCCTCCCATATATATATATATATATATATATATATATATATATATATATATATATATATATATATATATATATATATATATATACACACGAGGTGCATTCAAAAAGTATCCGACCTTAGTCCATTAGAGTAAAAATAATATACCGTTCAGTAATTCCTTAGCGTGATAGGCTATGCCCCTCTTCACCGCGCATGCATGTAAATTTTAGCGTCTGTAGGCAGGGCCAGGGAGAGCCATCACTGGGCCCTGGTACTATGAGTGTCATTGGGCCCCTACCATTTGGCGAGCGAAGTGCCTAAATAGGCGGTTATACTGTATAACCGCCTATTTAGGCATTATCCAGCTAAGGGGTAAGAACCATGCGATGTAAGCCTCCCCCTCCCCTCCCCCAAGAAAATTATGAAAAACAACCAGGTGTGACTGTCTGCATATATTTTAAAGGAAAATATGGATAAACTATCATAAACAAACTGGTGTAAATAAACAATGCACATAACACTATACGGTCCATACCATAGGCCTATAAATACAGTAAAATAATCAATTATTTACTGATATGTAATGATAATTCAGCTAATCAAACATGGTACAGACTAACACTGTACAGTACATTACTCAAAAGAAAATCTATATTTTATTCCAATTTCTCATTATAGGAATATAACTCCCACAACTTAATAACAACTGAAAAGATCTTCATGCTCAATCCGCATTATCGCCATATCCTTTTCTTCCCTTCCCTACCCCAGGGCCCAGCGGTCCAGCCCTGTCATACGAGAACTAGACGCATTCATAGCTTCATCTCTCTCTCTCTCTCTATCACTCAGTATCCAGACTGCTCTACACTGTCCTACATTATGCTACATACTTAAACATACGGATAAAATTATAAGTAGTTTCTTAACTTAAAGTCTGTAAGTTCTGTAACTTACTGAAATATTTGCCAAGGAATGAGAGAGACGATGTACACCCTGCCACAGAATGATGGTGACTGAGCGAGACGGAGAGTTGACATCGCTTATATTCCAACACAGCTGAGCTGCATTCATTTACGTAATTACGTGGTGTCACTCCAGGCTTAAGATTATTTAGAAAAAGTTTTTCAACAACTATTATTTTACTGATAAACTGTAGAAACTTCTATTATATATATACATATCATGTTTATGGTGTGTTTTGCATATTAGTATTCTCTCTCTCTCTCTCTCTCTCTCTCTCTCTCTCTCTCTCTCTCTCTCTCTCTCTCTCTCTCTCTCTCTCTCTCTCTCTCTCTCTCTCTCTCCATTTACTCTCCCATTTTTTTCCCTCCTGGTCGGGTGACTGGCCCCCTTTGAGGCCGGGCCCCCTTTGAGACCGGGCCCTGGTGTAAAGATACCAGCTTCACCCCCCTCTCACGGGCCCTGTCTGTAGGTCACGCCAGTTCCTGGCTGTGAAGCCTATAGTACAGAGCTCCAGCACACTTTTGTCGGATTTTTGTATTTAGGCAACATGTCTGAGCGCATCAAACAGCGATATTGCATCAAGTTTTGTCAGAAGCTTGGTGATATGCAAGTGCAAACTATCCACAAGATTCAGCAAGCCTTTGGCAATGAGGCTATGTTCATTACACAGATAAAGGAGTGGTATAACTGCTTCAAACAAGGGCAAACCTCCGTCGAGAGCAAGGCACGGTCTGGCAGACCATCCTCCAGCAGAAACGAAGAATTCATTGAGAATGTTCGTCGAATGGTCATGGAAGACCGTCATGTAACCATCAGTGAGATTGTAGAAGAAGTTGGAACAAGCACAGGATCAGTTCATACAATTTTAACAGAAGATCTGTGCATGCGAAGAGTGTCGGCGAAATTCGTTCCCAAGTTGTTGGAGCAGCAGAAACACCTCCACCTGGAAATTGCTCAGGACCTGCTTGACTGTGCTAACAATGACTCTGACTTTATGAAGACCATCATCACTGGTGATGAGACATGGGTTTATGGATACGACCCAGAAACGAAATTTCAATCATCACAATGGAAGCATCCCGCATCACCAAGACCCCAAAAAACACGACAGGTTCGCAGCAATGTTAAAGTAATGTTGATATGTTTTGAGATTATGTGTCGCCTACGTGACGCTGTGCAACGAAAAAGACCGGAAATTTGGACGGCGAAAAACTGGAAGCTTCACCACGATAATGCGCCGGCTCATTCTGCCCAGCTGATCCAAGGTTTCCTGGCTAAAAACAACACTCCACTTGTTCAACATCCTCCCTATTCTCCAGACATGGCACCTTGTGACTTCTGGCTGTTCCCTAAACTGAAAACAACCCTGAAAGGGAAGCGTTTTGAGACACGAGAGGAAATTATGAGAAAAGCGACGACAGAGCTCTACACTATTACAGTTAAGGATTTCCAGAAATGTTACCAGCAGTGGCAGCACCGCTGGGACAAGTGTGTGAACTCCTAAGGAGAGTACTTTGAAGGTGATTAAATAAAATTTGTGATATATAAAATTATTTTCTTTATCTCTAAAAGTCGGATACTTTTTGAATGCACCTATATATATATATATATATATATATATATATATATATATATATATATATATATATATATATATATATATATATATATATATATATATATATATATATATATATATATCTCTGTGTGTGTATATATATATATATATATATATATATATATATATATATATATATATATATATATATATATATATATATATATATATATACAGTAAAACCTTACCATTTGTGCACTCACCATTTGTGCCGTCACCATTTGCGCAGCCTTAATTTGTGGCCATCATCCCCCCATTTGCTCAGGTGGTCTTGCCATGTGCGCACCACCCCTCCCCCCCACCACTGACTAAGGCGGGGTTCCCACTATTCCGTTTTGACAGATCCGTCGATGTCAATGACGTAAAAATGACTTCAGCGAAACAGCAGCCACTCGGCATGGAGGATCCACTCCGTCAGTCCATCGCTCATCATTTGTTGACAAACATATGGACAGCATTAACCACAATGACTTCTTGTATATGTTATTTTGTAGCTAAGTACAGTACTTCTATTTAATATTTTCATGATATGTAGAATATTCAACATCACTGGACTGGCACCACTGCCCCTTCCCCGGATCCAAAAGTTAACTTGAGTTCATCTCTGGACGGGCTTCGTGCAGGCCCGGGCTCCGTTGGTGACGTCACTTACGGGCGATGGATCGGTGAAAATGCAATAGTGGGAATCCCTCCTTAGGGTCGGTTCCCCCTAGTGCTGTCTCCCGCGTAAATTTAAATTTCTACGTAGTATTGGTAAACATGTCCATGGTGGTGATGAAGTTGTTGGTGGTGATGAAGTTGGTGGTGGTGATGAAGTTGGTGGTGGAGATGAAGGTGATGGTGGTGATAAAGGTGGTGGTAGTGGAGATGAAGGTGGTGGTGGTGATAAAGGTGGTGGTAGTGGAGATGAAGGTGGTGGTGGTGATAAAGGTGGTGGGGGTGATGGTGATGGTGGTGGTGATCAAGGTTTTGGTGATGAAAGAAGCATTGGTGGTGGTGGTGATTAACGTGGTGGTGGTGACAAAGGTGGTGGTGTAGGTGATGAAGGTGGTGGCAGTGATGAAGGTGATGGTGGTGATGATGATAGTGGTAGTGATGATGAAGATGGTGGTGGCGATTAAGGTGGTTGTGGTGATGAAGGTGGCTATGGTGGTGATGCAGGTGGTGGTGGTGGTGATAGTGGTAGTGGTGACGAAAGTGAAGGTGGTGACAAAGCCTTGAAACCAGCTGGTGATCTACAGCCGTCTGCCACTTGCGAGCCCTCTGCCACTACCAACGTATACAACATGTTGTTTCCTGCCATTGCCCGATCGCCTCTCCTGGTCTTGTGGTGACTGCGATTCTCCAATGTTTTCTGCCTCACCTTTGCACCACTATCATGCCGCACCCAGCGTCATCGAAGCCTAAACCCCGGAAGAACCCGATGATGACCATAGCACAGAAGGTGGAAGTAATAGATAGAGTCCCGACAACCTAAGATTTAGACGCCATTGTTGGCCCTGTTTTCACCGTGAGAGCGTGTGCTAGCATTTGAAAAGCGCGGCGAAAACAGGGCCAATAATGGCGTCCAAATCGTAGGTTGTCGGGACTATCTATCAAGGGACTCTACAGATCACGACCCAGAAATGGGTTACGCTAAGTGGAAGACACTATTAACATGTTTCCTGCCAGCAGGCCGTGACCGCCCATATGTATTTTTCCCCATAGGTTATTAAGTTAGCCATTTGTGCACCTTCAGACCGCCCATATGTGCGCAAATGGTGAGGTTTGACTGTACAGTATATATAGTAATATGAAATTACAGGCTATTAAAACCTTTTTCAAGCTACCAGACCCATGTAATTTAAACTAATGGATATTAAATTATTGGTGCTGTACAGCAACTAAGTAACTTATGAATATTAAATATAACCTAAGAAGAATTAACAGATTTTTTTTCTTTCACAGAAATCCACAAAACCCCAGTCAGTGGTCACCATGTTTCAGTTCAACTTTAATGTGAATAGTGAAGCTGAGACTGGTAAGTTGGAGTGTGTACAACTATTGGAGCTTAGGCCTCCTTTCCATATTTTCACCAATCTCATAAACTTGTGTATCTGCATATTTACATCAACCCTTTCACACACCACGACGCAATTCACGTCAAAACAGAATCGTCTACATCTGAGCTTTTGACTTGCATCGCGTCAAAAAACTTTTAAAATTTACCAAAAACAAAGTATCTCTCAGAATCGCGGCAAAATTTTTTGCATCAAAGATCTAAGCTAGACCTATAAAATAAACTCTTGTGCCGTTGGATTTGAAGTGATAATTGTCCGTGGCATAGTTGCCTCTCAGCAGGCAGCCTGTGAGCGTGGGCTGTCGTCCTTTTAAATTGTGTCCGGAGCCTGGTAAGCCTAGATTACAGTTGTCAGACAAAATTTGGTGAAATTTATTCTTACCTCCGATGTAAAGTGATCGTGCCGTGATACAATATTTTTTTTTATATTCGCAGGGACTAGTAACTGTTACTGTTAGAAAATATGGCTAAGAAATTATCAAGTGAAGAGATTTTGAGACCCATTTGTACAGAGCATGATGATGATTCTCATGAAAGTGATGGTGATGATGGAAAAAGTAAAAAAAAAACTCCAGCAGAATGTTTGGGAGAGAGACTTAGTGATATTTATTATGATTATTATTGCGTCTGGCGAAGCTCTTCCAGACAGCAAATAGGTGTGCTAATAGTCATGTTTGTTATTATTATCAAAACTCTATTCCAGACAAAACTGATGTCTGTTTGACGTTGTGTGTTTTGTTTGCTGCCCTTGAGCTGTTTCTTCTACTGGAAAGAACAGAATAGATAGAAAAATATAGTTTCCCTCCATTTTCTCAAGAACTACTGGTCGTATGAAAATTCCAATGATAGCGTTGGAATCCTTATAAAAATCCCCCTTTATTGGCATATAAATTATAAAAAGTCAACTCAGGAAGTTTTAAGCTACAAGGTGGTGAATGTAAGCATTTCTTATTTATTTTTAATCAATGTTTTTTTCGGAGTCGGTAAACTTCGCTATTTATTTGCATTTCTTGATATCATTTCCTTCATACAGGAAATCCCCGATATACGAAAGCTCGATGTACGAAAATTCGGATATACGAAAGTGAAAAATATAGGACAATTTTCGGTTCACGAAAGACATGCTTCGCATATACGAAAAGTACGACAGTTTCCGCGCCCACTGTTTCGTACCCGATGTCTATATCGGTCGCCGCGCGCCGTCAACAGCCTCACGCACACTCGCAGTGATTAGGCAGCAAGTGTCCATGTCCAGTCCCCTCCACTTCAACGCTCATCACTTAGCGTTGCCAGTTTGTGAACCCCTTGCTTCGACTCGAATCCGAAACACATCCCCGCCAGCGTGAGGAAACGTGAGGGTGATGGAGGGGTTGGGGGGGGGGCTTGGAGTGGTGCGGTGGTGTACTGTTTGGCACGTGTTTCGGGCACGAGAGTCGAAACTGGCCTTTCACAGCTTGGGAAGTAAACATTGGCAATGTTAAGTGATGAGTTGTAGTGACGAGTTAGAGGGGATTGTCCTAACATATGTAATGCATTTCTATAACAGTAAAGGAACAGGAAATGGTAATTGTTTTTAATTATTTATAAGCCTTGCGTTTCATTGTATTGTGAGTAGTAAATTGCTTTTAAGCATAGTTATATTTAACTTTTTTTTTTTTTTTTTTTTTGCTGGCGCTGGTCCCTAACCCCCCTATTTATTAACAATCCTATGGGGGAAATGGCTTCGATATACGAAAAATCGATAAACGAAAGGTTTTTTCAGTCCCTAACCCTTTCGTATATAGGGGATTTCCTGTAAGGCAGAATAATCTTTTCCAAAACTTGCGATATATAATAATGCCAGGGAAAAAGAATACTCGTGGGTGAAATTTATAAAATGAAAAATTTCGCTGCATGGTCAGGCCATTCCACGAGGCCCCCTAGGGAGCCCCAGATAGATGTCGCAGTGGAAAGAGAAACTTATTAAACTTTTGGTGCGTGAAAGGGTTATCAACTCTGAAGACTATAGTTAATGTTTTTTTTTATTTTTTATATAGAATTGAATCCTCCACCCAGTTGTTTGCTCAGCAATCACTTTAAAAATTTCTCCAGGGTGCAGAAACTAGGAAATATTTTTGCTATTATTTAGCAGATCTGACTAATGTATTTCAGCGACAGACTTTTTACACTTATTTATTACATTCATTCTTCATACTTAATTAGCAGACTTCATATTTATCCTTCACATTTAGCCTTCACATAATGGGGCCAATTTCAATGTATATATGCCTTATGCATACATACATCTAGAATATTGCAGAAAATGACCAAAGAGGCATTTTATGTGATATAATGGTGGCAGGTTTTGAAGTTCTTTTGTTAAGCAGATCTAAACTGTGTGTTTCAGAGAGAGACTTTTCACAGTTATTTATCACATTTATTCTTCACATTCATTCTTCACACTTATTTAGCAGACTTCACATTTATTCTTCACATTTTATCCTTCACATAATAGGGCCAATTTGAATTATATATGCCTTATGCATATACATAGGCTATCTAAAATACTACAGGACCAGAGAGCCACGAAAAGTAAAGTAATGGTGACAGGTATTGAAGTTTTCAAGACATTTGTTGGTCAGCTGGTGAAGTGAGTTCAAGTCATTCAAGTTCTTTTAATATTTTTCTTGTACTGTTGAAGCTCTGCAACATGTTGCTGTGCTTAATAATTTTAACACTTATTTAAAGCAATAATATATAACCATATGAGAGCAAGAATTTGTTATTTGATAATAAATTGCTTTGATATGCTCAATTAGGGACCCCCTGGCTACCAGAACTGCATTGCTAAAGGTTCCAATCACTGGTTCTGATGCAAAGAAAATGCCACGAAAGACAACTGTGAAATCAGATTTCTTGCTAGTGGTGGAGATCACCACTCATTGTTAATGATCCCAACAAAAGGAAGTGACTGCAAAATTGGCTCATAGTCTGTGTGTGTGTGTATTTCACCATGGCCTGATCACGAGTTGGACTCGCAATCGCCAGCAAGTACGCTCCCGATTAGAACAACTGCAAGGCTCATTAGTCGATCTCTGGTACTGCCAGGGCGTCACACACCACACACCCTATCCCCCTTGCTCAAGGGGGTACAGTAACCACTCCTAGTCAGCGGAAAAAAAACCGGCCTGAGCGGGGCTCAAACCACCACCTGTCAAGCTGTGAAGCCTGCCAGCGCAGCCCTTTACAGACTGAGCCATCAGAGTGTGTGTGTGTGTGTGTGTGTGTGTGTGTAAGTGTGTGTGTATTTACCTAGTTGTAGTTTACAGGGCCTGGGCTTATGCTCGTGTGGTCCCGTGTCTGTATCTGTATTTGTCCAACTTTTCCTTAAAGTTTTGCACACTCTTCGCCGATACTACATCCTCACTTAGTCTGTTCCAAACCTCTGTATTTCTTTGCGGGAAGCTATACAGTAAACCCTCTGGTATCTGGGTTAATAGAGCCATGGGGCACCCAGATATGGGAAAAACCCGGATATGGTGTAGGTTAAGTCTACGGACCCGAAAACCCAACTTTCGCCTACCACATATAACCCTTTCTTTGCTGGTGGGACGGAACACAACTATCCCCTCAGGAGCAGTCAGGCAGCCCAGTGGGGGTCTCTTTTAATCTCTGTATCTCAAGAACTGTTCATCACAACTAAAAACCATAAACACCATTGGAAAGAGGAGGCCCAGATCTATCGGAGTCGGTTATGTATGCCTCTCCTGCGAACGTACATGCACGTTCAGGGAGTGATGAATGTGAACACTTACGGCAGTGCGTGCGTGATGATCAGCCATACTGAGGGAACTGCAGACATCTTTCCTTGAGATTCTGGCAATGTTGTATTGCCAACTGTAATATTTACAACTATTTGGTCAAAGAATCAGTCAGGTGATAGGTGAAGTTATGCAAAAATGCCGCTATATTGGACAAGAATATCCACCAGTTACTCGTCCGTAGATTTGCCGCGCTGGGCTGATATGATTTTCCACCAAATTTAGTGAAGAACCCACTCAATTTTCAATCCTGTGTTGTGAAAAATAGTGTTGGAACACTCACGCGGGAGATTTGAGTGCAGGTGGAGCTCACAGCAAGCGTTTAGCACCACCAGCAAATACGCCTAGCGCTTGCTGCGAGCGTTTAGCAATGAAAGGGTTAATATATCATTGGCACAAGTGAAGCTACTTAAGATCACGCCCAAAAGCCCACGACAGCCTTCCACGCCCGCGCATATGTATATATATGAAACAAGTGCAGGGACGATATGTTATAGTCATAAAAAAGAAAAATATGTTACGAGTTACATTTCAGCCGTGCCGCCACCACCCCGCCCCGCTCACCCTGAGAATATATATCTTTATTATCTCACAAATGGAGCTACTTAAGCTCATGTTCGTACACCCACGTCAGCCCTTTATGCCTGTGCACATGTGGTTATATGAAACGAGTGCAGGAAGGATGTATTATAGCCGTAAAAACGAAAAAATGTTACGGGTTACGTCAAACTGCCCGCCTTGCCCCACCGCCCCGGACTGTTTTCTGCAATATTACATTATCTATGCTAACGCCAGTGTAGGCAAGCCTCTCACCATCCAAAATGAATGCTTGGGCGTCGTGGCGTCTCTTGCAAATGATAATTAGTGACAACGTAAGAAATATTGTTGGGGCATTGCAGGGCTCTGGTCAGCACCTGCCATGGCCCCAAGGATGCGGGTGTTAAGATTCGCTCCTAATGGGGTAATTAACGCTTGTACACCTGACCTATATATATATCTATATATATATATATATATATATATATATATATATATATATATATATATATATATATATATATATATATACACACACATCGGCGCCATGGTAAGCGCTGCAAACACCACACACAGGCAAAGCAATGCCTGGAGAAGGTAGGGCACACATACAAAAGCAATTAAGTGGGCCATGGTGAACATAAACAATGGTGTGCAGGGCGCTTGTTATGTTGTGGAGCGCAAGGTAAAGAGAATCTCATTACCTTGGTGGTGCAGTACGCTGCCTGGGCAGAGCTTAGAGGCATAGCACGGGCAATTTGAACATCTTTTGGTGGTGCGACAATTTTTTGAATTTTTTGGAAAAAAATCACATTTTTGATAACTCCCGGATACGGGCGAGGTCAGATATGGTGCACCCAGATAACTGAGGGTTTACTGTATTTCTTCGTCTCTCAAGCATCTCCCCTTCCTCAATTTTTTACTGCGTTCTCTTGTGTTCCTGGTGTTTATTCCTTCTCTTAGTAGTAACTCCTCATTATCTGCTTCTTCCATTTTAATCAGTAATTTATAAATTTGTATTAGGTCTCCCCTTTCTCTTCTTTGTTCTAGTGTTGGCAGGTCCATTTCCTTTAACCTTTCTTCATATGTCAATCCCTCCAGCTCTGGAACCATTTTTGTTGCCATCCTTTGTATTCTTTCTAGTTTTTTTGTTTCTTCTTATGGGGGACCACACTGCCTCTGCATATTCCAATTTTGGTGTAATCATAGTGGTTATTAGCTTTTTCATCATATCCTTATCCCTGTAGTAGAATGCTAATCCTACATTTCTTACCATTTTATACGTATCACTGAATATCCTATTAAAATGACTCTCAGGTTGTATATTAGCTTGTATTGTCACTCCCAGATCTCTCTTCTTCTTGAACTTTTTTTAATATTTCTCCATCTCCCATTCTATATGTCCATTTTGGTCTCCCTTCACTCTTTCCCATTTCCATTACATGACATTTCTTCACATTGAATTCCTTTATTCATTTATTGTTTTACATTATTGAAAATTTTATAAATACAAAAAATTGCACTTTAGTTGTAATTTTCATTGATACCTTACATAGACTCAGAATTTTTTTGTCTATTTTGTAAAAAAAATTAAAGTGTAAAAAAAAACTTTTTGAGATACTGGCTCCTAGATTGTTTTCCATATCAACTGTGTCCTGCCATTTGTATTTGTTTGATTGGCATGAAATCTTCACATATTATTGTTCATACCTTGTTTACTTTCTGAAGTAGGATAAGGTATGTGGTTCCCCCTTTATAAAGATATTATTCACTCAAGGGTGATAGTATCAGAAGGGGACACCTTCCTCATTGTAGCCAAATTTTATTCTAGAATTCTCCAGGTTGGTATGCCTCAATCTTCTTTCCTGTTTTCTTCGTCTTCCTCTTGGATGTTGCGTGTTTGATTCTTTCCTGGTGCATCCACTTCAGAGATTCCTGTTGTCTTGGTTCACTCCCAAGGAGATGCATGATCATATTTGCACCTGTGTATCCAAAGGATGTGTCATTATGAACTCAACTCTCTTAGGACCAGAAAACTTGACTTTACGACACCTGATCCAAACCTATGAATGCAAAGATTCATATGGGTTCTGGGTAGTACCCTTCAAACATCTTTTGACGAGACTTGGGTTGCTAAGATCTTTGTAGACCGCATGAGTCATGCTATGACGCAATAGCGCGGGGCATTTAAATGTCTTAAAGGGGCGCCGTTTTTTAAATTCTAGAAATAATAAACTTTTCTATCTGATATTTCATGCTATCCCCGACATGATGAGCGAGACAAACATATTTCGTGGATTTGTAATGCCAGGAAGTTAGGTTAAGAATGGAATGTACAAAGGATCACAAAGGTAGAGGTTAAGTATGCTTACATAGTAATACATACGGTAGTAGGCGGTGGCTGAACAGATAGCGTGACGGCCACGCGTTCAGGAGGACGCGAGTTCAATCCCCGACCGGTGCCACCAAGCTGGGATTTTTCAGCCGCCGCCGAGTGGCTTAAAACTACCCACATGCTGTCCAGAAGACCACCTATCAACCCGGACTCTAGATTCTAGGATTAAAGATGAGCTCCAGGAGGGCAGCATGAGCCAATGCAAGATGGCGCCACTATAAACACTCACCTGCTCCAGAACGGGGTGGGCCGACCATCAGGACCCACCGGGAAGAAGCCTTGGACCGACCATCAGGATCCACCGGGAAGAAGCATACCGGTGCTATAGGCCAAGACGTATATAAAAAAAATTTTTTTAAATGTATACTTAACATCTACCTTTGTGATCCTTTGTACATTCCATTCTTAACCTAACTTCCTGGCATTACAGATTTAAAAAAATATTTGTTAAAAAATCAACCCCAGTCACTCCCCTTAAATCAGTGGACAATATCACCTGTGCTACATCTTCTTACCTCTGTGAATGTTTCATTCAGCTATAAATGCTGTTTCCAGTAAATGGCTGCTATATGAGCTGCTGCAGGAATATTGTGAGGGCCTGTTGTTGTGGATGCCATATTTCTAGCAGACTGTTAGGTCTAGCGGTTAGCTTGGTAGGAAGCACGGGAACTGTGTAAACAAACCGCTGCTCTACCCACAGCTGGATATTTGAAATGTCAACTCATTAGTTAACCAAGTACAGTAAACCCTCGATATAACGGACCCGCTTATAACGGATTTCGGATATAACGGACAAGGTCAGAGGGTCAGAAATCCACGGGGACTGACCAAGAAAAGTTTTTGACCAAACCGTGCCCGGTAACTACAACAGTGTCAGCTAGCCACCTCACCCTCCTCCCTTTATCTGCTGTCCCATCCTATGGTTACTGTGGTCTTTTCAGCCCACCTGATGAAATATTTTCCTCCTTGTGGTTTCCATTCAAATAAAGAAGGTATTTACACCACAAGAAAGTCTTATGCATCAGTCAAGTGGACGTTAATGTAATGGAAAATAGCCAAGTGTTTGTGAGTGTTGGTACTGACACAGCTTAACCCTTTCATTGCTAACGCCGCTACTTTTGGCGTTAGTGATTGCTGATGGTGCTAAACGCTCGCTGTGAGCTCCACCCGCATTCAAATCTCCCATGTATGAGAGTGTTCCAACACTAATTCTCACAACACAGGATTGCTAATTGAGTGGGTTCTTCACTAAATTTGGTGGAAAATCATATCAGCCCAGCTCAGCAAATCTACGGACGAGTAACTGGTGGATGTTCTTGCCCAATATAGCGGCATTTTTGCATAGCTTCACCTATCACCTCATTCTTTGACCAAATAGTTATAAATATTGCAGTTGGCAATACTCCCTTGCCAGAATCTGAAGGAGAGATGTCCGCAGTTCCCTCAATATGGCTGATCATCCCGCGCGCACCGACGTAAGTGTTAACATTCAACACTCCCTGAACGTGCATGTACGTTCCCAAGAGAGGTATACATAACCAACTCCTATAGATCTGGAGCTCCTCTTTCCAATGGTGTTTTTGGTTTTTAGCTGCGATGAATAGTTTTTGAGATACAGAGGTTAAAAGAGACCCCCCATTGGGCTGCCCGACTGCGCCTGAGGGGATAGTTGCGTCCGCACCGCGCGCAAGGAAAGGGTTAAAGGGGTTGCCCGTTACGTAGGTTAGGCAATGTTTAAGTTAAGTTTTGTTAGTTTAAATTTATTTGGCACGCGGGGTGGGGTGGCGGAAATACGAAGCACAAGATTGGACAGGGTGGCGGCGGCGGTGGCCCATTACGCCGGCTGGTGTTGCAAAAATACCTCTTCGCAGAAATAAGTCACTCTACTGTCCATCATGCATGCGCACTTGGGAAATGCACATCAGGAAAAACGTTAATTTGCTTGGATTTGTTCTAGTTTGTCCACTTGTGATCCATAGCTGGGCACGATAACAGAAAACCTTATTCCCGATAACCGATAACTGATAATGGAAAACCTTATCGGTGGCTGGAGTAGGTAGGAAGACACCTACTGAACGGGCGCAAGCCACTCCCGGTGAGGTATATATGGGAGGTGAGAAGGGAGCTGAAGCCCTCCAAAGACCCTTCCCATGTCCTCACTAACTGTTTCCCTATTGTCTCACCAACACCGGAGAGTAGTTCAGCATGCTCTCTAAAGACAGATCCTCTCTTTATCCACACCACACTACATTCACACAACATATACACCTTTTCCCAAAATCAAAATTTCAAAATGGCGCACATACACCAAGCCTCGGAGTCCCCGCCTGGGGGACCTAAATTCCCCAGGAGGACTCCTTCTGGCTGCCGACCCGAGAGGTGTCTTGATAACTCCTCGAACCTCTTTTTTCTCAATTTCTGCAACATTCGCGGTCTTCGCTCTAATTTTCATTCTGTGGAACATCATCTCTCCTCCTCTAAACCTCACCTTCTCTTCCTTACCGAAACACAGGTTTCTGAGGCTACTGACAGCAATCTCTACTCTGTTCCTCCTACTATCTCTACCTAAATTTCAATCCAAAGCTGGATGTTGCGCCTACGTCGCGACATCACTGCTCTCGTGCCCACCTTGACTCTTCTGAATTTTCCACCATCTGGTTAAGACTTCACTGTCATTCTATTACTAAATACATCTGTGCTGTTTATCTCTCACCTAACTCTACCAACTATGTAAAATTCTTTGACTATTTGAATTCTAAAGTGGAGCACATCTTGACCCACTCTCCCTTCGCTGAAATCTCCATCCTAGGAGATTTCAATGTTCACCACCAGCTTTGGCTTTCATCCTCTTTCACTGACCATCCTGGTGAACAAGCCTACAACTTTGCTATCCTCAACGACCTAGAGCAGTTGGTCCAGCACCCTACACGTATTCCCGACCATCTTGGAGACCGGCCCAACATTCTAGACCTCTTCCTTACCTCTAACCCTTCTGCTTATTCTGTCAAACTGTTCTCTCCGTTGGGCTCCTCCGATCACAATCTTATTTCTGCATCCTGTCCTATCGCTCCTGTACACCCTCTGGACCCACCGAAGAGGCGATGCTTCTGTCATTTTGCTTCAGCTCGGTGGGACGACCTGAGGATGTACTTTTCCGATGTCCCGTGGAATGATTATTGCTTCCAGGATAGAGACCCCTCTGTGTGTGCTCAGCGCATCACAGAGGTGATTGTCTCTGGAATGGAGGCATACATTCCTCGTTCTTTCTCTACTCCTCACGCTAAAAAGCCTTGGTTTAATCACGCTTGTTCTCGTGCTGTCAATGATAGAGGTAGCTCACAAAAGGTACCAGAGCCTTCAAACTAATGCTAATTATGAACTTTACATTTCTGCCCGAAATCGTGCCAAATCTATTCTCCGACTAACCAAAAATTCTTTCATTAATAGAAAATGTCAAAACCTTGCTTTCTCTAACTCTTCCCGTGACTTCTGGCATCTAGCCAAAACATCTCCTCAACTTCACTTCTTCATCTTTCCCTCCACTCCTCAGTCCTGACAGCAACACTGCCGTCTCATCTATCTCTAAGGCTGAACTCTTCTCTCAAACTTTTCTAAAACTCCACTCTGGACGATTCTGGGAATATTCCTCCTACTCATCCCCCCTCTGACTCCTTTATGCCTGTTATAAAGATTCTTCAAAATGATGTTTTCTATGCCTTCTCTGGCCTCAATCCTCAGAAGGCTTATGGACCTCATGGAGTGCCTCCTATTGTCCTTAAAACTGTGCCTCCGTGCTGTCACCCTGCCTGGTCAAACTCTTTCGCCTCTGCCTGTCAACATCTACCTCTCCTTCTTGCTGGAAGTATGCCTTCATACAGCCTGTACCTAAGAAGGGTGACCGCTCAATCCCTCAAACTACCGTCCTATTGCTTTACTTTCTTGTCTATCTAAAGCTTTTGAATCAATCCTTAACTGGAAGATTCAAAAGCACCTTCCACTTCTGACCTTCTATCTGATCGCCAGTATGGGTTCCGCAAGGCGTTCTACTGGTGATCTCCTAGCTTAACTGACTCTTGGTCATCCTCTCTTAGCCGTTTCGGTGAAACTTTTGCTATTCGCTGGACATATCAAAGCTTTTGATAGGGTCTGGCACAAATCTTTGCTTTCTAAACTACCCTCCTACGGTTTCTATCCTTCTCTCTGTACCTTTATCTCCAGTTTCCTTTCTGACCGTTCTATTTCTGCCGTGGTAGACGGTCACTGTTCTTCCCTAAATCTATTAACAGTGGTGTCCCACAGGGTTCTGTACTATCTCCTCTTTTCTGTTGTTCATTGATGATCTTCTTTCCAAAACGAACTGTCCTATCCATTCCTCGCCGATGATTCCACTCTGCATTATTCAACTTCTTTTAATAGAAGACCCACCCTTCAGGAACTTAACGACTCAAGGCTGGAGGCTGCAGAACGCTTAGCCTCAGACCTTACTATTATTTCCGATTGGGGCAAGAAGAACCTGGTGTCCTTCAACGCCTCAAAACACAGTTTCTCCACCTATCCACTCGACACAATCTTCCAAACAACTATCCCTATTCTTTGACAGCACTCAGCTATCACCTTCCTCAACACTAAACATCCTCGGTCTATCCTTAACTCAAAATCTCAACTGGAAACTTCATATCTCATCTCTTACTAAATCAGCTTCCTCGAGGCTGGGCGTTCTGTACCGTCTCCAGTTCTTCTCCCCTGCACAGTTGCTGTCCATATACAGGGGCCTTGTCTGCCCTCGTATGGAGTATGCATCTCATGTGTGGGGGCTCCACTCACACAGCTCTTCTGGACAGAGTGGAGGCTCAGGCTCTTCGTCTCATCAGCTCTCCTCCTCATACTGATAGTCTTCTACCTCTTAAATTCCGCCGCAATGTTGCCTCTCTTTCTATCTTCTATCGATATTTCCACGCTGACTGCTCTTCTGAACTTGCTAACTGCATGCCTCCCCCCCTCCCGCGGCCCCGCTGCACTCGACTTTCTACTCATGCTCATCCCTATACTGTCCAAACCCCTTATGCAAGGGTTAACCAGCATCTTCACTCTTTCATCCCTCATGCTGGTAAACTCTGGAACAATCTTCCTTCATCTGTATTTCCTCCTGCCTACGACTTGAATTCTTTCAAGAGGAGGGTATCAGGACACCTCTCCTCCCGAAACTGACCTTTCTTTCGGCCACCTCTTTGGATTCTTTTTAGGAGCAGCGAGTAGCGGGCTTTTTTTTTTTATTAATGTTTACTTTTTTTGTGCCCTTGAACTGTCTCCTTTGCTGTAAAAAAAAAAAAAAAAAAACGATATTCGTTAACTGGAGACACAATTATAGGTGATAACTGATAACCGATACCCGATATAAATCCACAATTCCGATACAAACTAGCGATAAGTCCGATAGGCGAAAACGATACTATATTGATATTTCAAATAAAAAATCAGATGAATTCAAATTTTCATTATCTGTATTTTAGAAAACTTACAAAACCTGAATACTACACGTTGACACGTACACATGGATGGTAATACTAGAAACGCCTGAACCGGTGTTGTGTTATTTGGCGTCCCCACCGTCAAAAGCGCCCAAACACTGGTCTCTCGTGAACTGAGCATCCTCAGACCAGCAAGCGTAAACCCGTACAGTCTCACAAAGCTTTTTAACCGTAATTAAGAGTTGCTGGAAGGCTGAATCAGACATACAGTACCACTACCACCATCCTTGCTGTTTCTAGAACGACACCCTGTACGAGTTGTATTTATAAGTACAGAGTGTCATTCTAGAAACAGCAAGGATGGTGGTACTGTATGTCTGATTCAGCCTTCAGCAACTTAATGTTAAAAGCTTTGTGAGACTGAAAACTACGCTTACTGGTCTGAACATCTTGATTCACAAGAGACCAGTGTTTGTAAACAAAAGTGCCAGCTTTTGAAGATGGGACACCAAATAACACAACACCGGGTGCCTTCAATACCATGGCATCCGCACAAACGAATATGGAATATCAAATTTGAGGCAGTGAATAATAATTTTTTGGGCAAAGTTAAATGATTTTTCTCTTTGATATATTGATTTTTGAGTGTAACATAAAAAATAACCTTGTGTTTTAATGTTGATGATCTAAGTATGAAATCTCTTCACCGAAGATATTTCATACCTCAAAGTTTTTTCTTACAACACCAGGCGCCCGGGCCACGCATGTGCAGTAGGGAGGAGACAACGTTTTTTTTTTCCAAGAGGCAGAAAAAAGTAGCGATTATTGCTAGTTTGGTTACAAAAGTAATGAAGATACCGATATATATTTAAATAAGTATCGGATGGCCGATAACCCGATTTTGTTATTAGCGATAAAGTATCGCGATAACTTATCGCAATAACGCCCAGCTGTGTTGTGAACGCCCAGCTGTGTTGTGATCTTTGTTTGCAGTGAGTGAGATATAGAAACAGTAAGCTAGTTGAACCTCTCTCTGCGAGCTATTTTGCAGCTGTGGCGGCGGGCGGAGGCGTGTACACAACAGGCATTAAAAAATCGATCATTTAGTGATTTAATGATTTCCGATAGAAACAGTTAGCAGATTATTTCATAACACCAAAAACTACCAAAACAAAAACAAACAAAAAAAAAAAATTAACCGTTCCGTCTGCCAGTGTGAGATAGGCGAACTTGTAAAATTATACCCATACCCGTAAAAATACGGCCCCCCCGTAGAGCCCCACTGCCAACTTGACAGCCAAAGTGCATCGCCAAGTTTGCTGAGCAGCTATGCAGACATTGTGCATACAACATACACAATAAAAGGAAATATATACCTATGTTTATTTGGTTCGTCGGTATTATTGTACGTGTTTTTAATTTTCTGCCGCTTATAATGGACTTAAAGCATTAACGGACTAAGTTCCCCCCAATTAGTCCGTTATATCAAGGGTTTACTGTATTACTAATATTATTGACCTGGTCATAAGTGCAAACGGTTGCAAGTTATATACGTCGTAACTCAAGAACTACCAGTACTGGCAATAATTCACCACTTATTAAAATATAAAAATTAAGAGAAAAATTCAAACAACTTGCCATCAGAAAAAGTTACTTCACAAGATGAATTGTAAATGTATTGAATCTCAAACAGGATTTTATTTGAATTTTTATCATTGTATCTCTTAAGCATTCCTCAAATTTTCATTAGTGTAGAGTCAAACTATGTATATTGGCTATGTGTTTCATTA
This sequence comes from Eriocheir sinensis, assembly GCF_024679095.1. Classification (NCBI taxonomy): domain Eukaryota; kingdom Metazoa; phylum Arthropoda; class Malacostraca; order Decapoda; family Varunidae; genus Eriocheir; species Eriocheir sinensis. The sequence continues at coordinate 493,085 of NW_026111172.1, read as the reverse complement.
ACTACTGACTTCTACTGTCTCACAGATCCTCAGACTTTGGGAGGTGAGCACGGAGAGACTGTGCAGGTGTGGCTTCCAGCTCAAAAACATGAGATCACTCACTCTCATTTGCTTGATCCATCTGATGTCATAGCGGAAATTACTCTTTGTAAAACAAAAGTAAGTATGTGCATTGTTATGCATAGTTTTCAAATTGCATTTATTTGATAAATGAGTTTCATGTTCATCACAGCTGATAGTTCTCTGGATGTCTCCTCAAATTTAAGACATGTGTTGGTCAGCTGGTGAAGTGAGTTCATGTCATTCAAGTTCTTTTAATATTTTTCTTGTACTGTTGAAGCTCTGCAACATGTTGCTGTGCTTAATAATTTTAACACTTATTTAAAGCAATAATATATAACCATATGAGAGCAAGAATTTGTTATTTGATAATAAATTGCTTTGATATGCTCAATTAGGGACCCCCTGGCTACCAGAACTGCATTGCTAAAGGTTCCAATCACTGGTTCTGATGCAAAGAAAATGCCACGAAAGACAACTGTGAAATCAGATTTCTTGCTAGTGGTGGAGATCACCACTCATTGTTAATGATCCCAACAAAAGGAAGTGACTGCAAAATTGGCTCATAGTCTGTGTGTGTGTATTTCACCATGGCCTGATCACGAGTTGGACTCGCAATCGGCAGCAAGTACGCTCCCGATTAGATTTTTTACTGTGTTCTCTTATGTTCCTGGTGTTTATTCCTTCTCTTAGTAGTAACTCCTCATTATCTACTTCTTCCATTTTAATCAGTTATTTATAAATATGTATTAGGTCTCCCCTTTCTCTTCTTTGTTCTAGCGTTGGCAGGTCCATTTCCTTTAACCTTTCTTCATATGACAACCCCTCCAGCTCTGGAACCATTTTTGTTGCCGTCCTTTGTATTCGTTCAAGTTTTTTTATGTGTCTCTTCTTATGGGGGGACCACACCACCTCCACATATTCCAATTTTGGTCTAATCATAGTGGTTATTAGCTTTTTCATCACATCCTTGTCCATGTAGTGGAATGCTAATCCTATATTTCTTACCATTCTATACTTATCTCTGAATATCCTATTAAAATGACTCTCAGACTGTTGATTATCCTGTATTGTCACTCCCAGATCTCTCTCTTTTTGAACATTCTTTAATATTTCTCCATCTCCCATTCTGTATGTCCATTTTGGTCTCCCTTCACTCTTTCCCATTTCCATTACATGACATTTCTTCACATTGAATTCCATCTCCCATTTTATACTCCATTCCCAAATCTTATTCATGTCATCTTGCAGAATTTCACAGTCTTTACTGTTTCTTATATGTCTCATCAGTTTTACATCATTCTCTTTTGGCTTTTCCCTTATATACCATTTCTTTATCCTTTCTCCCAGAACTCTTAAAAAAAACACCTCTTTTTCCTCTTCTGATGTGTGTATTTACCTAGTTGTATTCACCTAGTTGTGACATATGGGAAAAGAGCTCCGCTCGCACTGTCCAGTCTCCATATCCTCTCCTATCCAACTTTTCCTTGAAATCATGAATGTTTCTTGCACAAACCACCTCCTCCTCCAGTCCATTCCACAGTTCAATGCTTCTGTTTGGGAAGCTAAACTTTTACACATCTCGCCTACACGTGGTCGCCCTCAATTTCTTCCCATGTCCTCTTATTTCTCTCTTGCACCACACACACAGGTCCTCTCTGTCCAGATTCTCCACCCCACTCGCCACCCTGTACACCGCTATCAGGTCTCCTCTCTCTCTTCTCTCCAGGGTTGTGAGCCCCATGCTATTGAGTCTCTCCTCGTAAGTCCAATCCCTAAGTTCCGGTACCATCTTAGTTGCCATTCTCTGTACTCTCTCCAGCTTTCTTATATTCTTCTTTTTGTGAGGAGACCAGACCACTGCTGCATACTCCAACCTTGGCCTCATCATTGTAACTTATTTTCTTCATCATCTCTTCGTCCAAATACACAAATGCCGTCCTTATGTTCTTCGGCAAATTCATAGTTTCTCCCATTATCCTGTTGATGTGTTTGTCCGGTGACATGTTCTCTGAGATAGTCACTCCCAAATCTTTTTCTTCCATTCCTCTGCATATTATCTCACTTCCCATCTTATAATCATATTCACATCTTCTACCACTCCTACCAAACTCTATTTTTTTACATTTCCCAAGGTTGAATTTCATCTCCCATGTACGACTCCACTTCCATATTTTGTCCACGTCCCTCTTCAGTGCCTCACAGTTTCACATCATTGACTCGTCTCAATAGCTTTGCATCATCTGCAAATAAACTCACATAGCTGGTCACTCCGTCCACCATATCATTTATATAAACAGCAAACATTATTGGCGCCAGCACCGAACCTTGTGGGACCCCACTCCTCACTGGGCACCAGTTGGAAACCCTGTCCCTGATTACTGTCCTCATTTCCCTGTTAGTTAGGAAGTCCTCCAGCCACTTAATAAGTCCATCACCCACTCCACCCCTATTTTTAATTTTCCAAATTAGTCTTCTGTGTAGTACTTTGTCGAATGCCTTTTTCAAATCCAGGTACACTCCATCCCCCCAGCCTTCTCTCTCTTGTATTAAATCTGTCATCCTTGAGTAATAACATAACAAGTTGGTGACACATGATCTCTCTCTCCTGAATCCGAACTGGCAATCCGAGATAATTCTCTCATTTTCTAAAAAATCCGACCACCTGTTTTTAACTGGCCTCTCACATATCTTCGCAACCACACTAGTGAGTGATACCGGTCTGTAATTTAATGGGTCCTCTTTCTTTCCTCCTTTATAAATTGGTACTATGTTTGCTCTCTTCCAATCTTGTGGTACCCTTTCTTCACTCAGGGAGGCACTCATTATGGAGTGCAGTTTCTCTGCAAGTTGCTCACTACATTCTTTCAGGATCCACCCTGATACTCCATCCGGCCCTGTCGCCTTTCTTACATCCAGCTTGTTCAAGCTTTCCTTGACCTCCTGCACTGTTAACTGTATCTCCTGCATAACCCTTCCTCTTTCCTGGCCCGGTGGTTGTACGAATTCGTCTTCCTTTGTGAAAACTTTTTGAAAGCTGTTGTTCATCACTACTGCCATCTCTGCTGGGTCTTCATATATAGTTCCATCCATTTTCAGTTTATTGATTGTTTCTCTATTCTTTAATTTGCCGTTCACATGTCTATGAAATAATTTAGGTTGGTCTTTGCATTTGTCGATTATATCTTTTTCATATTTCCGTTTTTCTGCTCTTCTAATCTTTGTATATTCATTCCTTGCTTGTTTGAAATTGTTCCACGCGTTGATTCTTCCTCGTCTCCTCCATCCCTTCCAAGCTTCCTCCTTTCTTTTTCTAGCCGCCTCACATCTTTTGTTAAACCACTCCTTTTTACCAACATCCTTTTTGGTTACCTTTGGGACATATCTATTCTCGGCTTCTTTGTACAGCTTTAAAAACTCACTCCCACTTGTCTTAAGTACTCCTGGCTTTGTACAGCCCACTCCAATTTGCATTCTCAAAAAAAGTTTTCATATTAACAAAGTCTGCCTTAGAGTAGTTTCTTCTCCCTATTTTATGATCCTCTTTTCGGTCAATCCTTCTCTTTTCTTTTACTTCAAATTCCACAATCGCATGGTCACTCTTAGCTATTGGGCAGTCTATTTTAATATTTTCTTTTACTTCCGGTTCCTTGCTAAAAACCAGGTCTAATCTTGATGCCTCTCCTTTCCTGAATCTAGTATGTTCCTTAATCCATTGCGTCAGCACATGTTCCATTGCCAGTTGCAGGAGTCTTCCTCCCCACGACTCTTCTGTTCCCTGCGTTTGCCAATCCTCCCATTCTACCTCTTTGCAATTAAAATCACCCATCAAAATTATTCTCACTCTCTCTTAACATTCCATGTGTGTGTGTGTGTGTTTACCTAGTTTTAGTGAACAGGGCCTGAGGTGCGTGTGTGGTCCTGTCTCCATGTCTATAATTGTCCAGTCTTCCCTTAAATTGTTTTATACTCATTGCCATCACAACTTGTTCCCTTGATCCATTCCAGGCATCTATCCCTCTATAAGGGAAACTGAATTTCTTGACATCATTTCAGCACGTTCCCTTCATCAACTTCATACTGTGTCCTCATAGTTGTCTTGCTCATTATTATTATTATTATTATTATTATTATTATTATCATCAGCATTATTACTATTATTATTATTACTATTATTATTATTATGTTATTGTTATTATTATTATTATTATTATTATTATTATTATTATTATTATTATTATTATTATTATTTTATTATTATTTTTATTTTATTATTATTATTATTATTATTATCACAGGCTAAGAATACCAGCCCTTCTGAAGAGTTCAAAGAACTCTATACCCAATTAGGGTCCCAATAGGAGGAACATTAGCCAAAAAATACCAAGTTGCCTTATTATAAATCTATTAACCCTCTCGTGCATGATGACGCTCAAAGGGTAAAAGGTCCTGGCGCACGATGATGCAAAACGCGTCATAAAAGTTAAAAATTTGATTAATAATTAAGTTTTCGGTGAAAGTGCGTCAAATTTGGGAGCGTCATTTGTTGGGATAAGTTTCTTAATGGTAGCATATGGCAACCTTCCTTAGGAGCGTAGATGAGGAGCTTTGAGCAATTTTTATTTGTTAGCCTACTCTGACGGGAGGAAAAAATAGTTTTCTTGGCGTAACTTGGGAACTAATAGGCGTATGAGGATTTTGAGGATACCATAAAAATCCTTACTAAATTCTGCTTTGAAACATATATTCGGCTAAAAAGTTGGCCCACAAAATTTCAAGCTAGCGAGTGGGGAAGAATTGGTACTTAGGATTTATTGTCAACAATACTCTATACGGAGACTTGAAACGAGTTTGTATTGTTTATATATATTTTCTCTATTTTTATTTGTGCATTATCTAGTACAAGTCTTTATGAAGCCATTGATACCAAATTTATTAGGGTATGATATATGTGTGAGGGTAAAATACGTGCAGGAAGGTAGAGTATCGCGTCAGAAAAAAAAGGCTGGTCGGGCCTGAGAAATGCATGATGAGTGGAACAAAAACTTATTGGAAACTTACGGTGTGCGAGAGGGTTAACCCTTTCACGCACCATGACGCGATTCACGTCAAAACGGAATCTTCTACATCTGAGCGTTTGACTCAAATTGGGTCAAAACATTTTTTAAAATTCGCCAAAAATAAAGTATCTCTCAGAATCGCTTCAACATTTTTCGCATCAAAGATCCAAGCTAGACCTATAAAATAAACTAATCCTCAACTCTCTCGTGCTGTTGGATTTGAAGTGATAATTGTCCGTGGCATAGTTGCCTCTCAGCAGGCAGCCTGTGAGCGTGGGCTGTCGTCCTTTTAAATTGTGTCCAGAGCCTGGTAAGCCTAGATTACAGTTGTCAGACAAAATTGGTGAAATTTATTCTTACTTGATCGTGCCGTGATACAAATTTTTTTTTTTTATTCGCAGGGACCAGTAACTGTTACTGTTAGAAAATATGGCTAAGAAATTATCAAGTGAAGAGATTTTGAGACCCATTTGTACAGAGCATGATGATGATTCTCATGAAAGTGATAGTGATGATGGAAAAAGTGAAAAAAAAACTCCAGCAGAATGTTTGGGAGAGAGACTTAGTGATATTTATTATGATTATTATTGCGTCTGGCGAAGCTCTTCCAGACAGCAAATAGGTGTGCTAATAGTCATGTTTGTTATTATTATCAAAACTCTATTCCAGACAAAACTGATTTCTATTTTGACTGCCTTGACCTGCCCGTTGTGTTTTGTTTGCTGCCCTTGAGCTGTTTCTTTTACTGGAGAGAACAGGATAGATAGAAAAATATAGTTTTCCTCCATTTTCTCAAGAACTTCTGGTCGTATGAAAAATCCAATGATAGTGTTGGAATCCTCATAAATCCTCAAATTTATTCATTATTTTATATATGTATTTATTTATTTTATTTATTTATTTATTTATTTATTTATTTTTTTTTTTTTTTGCTGCCTGTGGCACCGGTAGGTTGTCTTGAGGGGCCTCTTCAATGACCCTGGCCCTTTGGTGGAGCAGGTAAATTTTATTTATTGTGGCTGCTGTGCTATGTAACTTTCTTGGCCCATGCTGCCCCCTGGTGCTCCACTTGAATTGTTGCTGAAGTTAGGATTGATTGAAGATCTTGGCAGCATGTGGGTAATCTTTCACCACTCGGCGATGGCCTGAAAAATCAGCGTATTTTGGTGGGACACAAACTTAGGTCCATGGGCTCACCAAGTCCACACACTGACCACTCAGCCACTGCCGTTTATTTATTTATTTATTTTTTTTACAACAAAGGAAGCAGCTCAAGGGCACAAAAAAAGGAAACAATAATAAAAAAGCCCGCTACTCGCAGCTCCTAAAAAAAAAGAATCAAAAGAGGTGGCCGAAAGAGAGGTCAATATTGGGAGGAGAGGTGTCCTGATACTCTCCTCTTGAAAGAGTTCAAGTCGTAGGCAGGAGGAAATACAGATGAAGGAAGATTGTTCCAGAGTTTACCAGCGTGAGGGATGGAAGAGTGAAGATGCTGGTTAACTCTTGCATAAGGCTTTGGACAGTTTAGAGATGAGCATGAGTAGAAAGTCGTGTGCAGTGGGGCCGCGGGAGGGGGGGAGGCATGCAGTTAGCAAGTTCAGAAGAGCAGTCAGCGTGAAAATAGCGATAGAAGATAGAAAGAGAGGCAACATCGCGATGGAATTTAAGAGGTAGAAGACTATCAGTAGTAGGAGGAGAGCTGATGAGACGAAGAGTCTTAGACTCCATTCTGTCCAGAAGAGCTGTGTGAGTGGAGCCCCCCCACAAGTGAGATGTGTACTCCATACGAGGGTGGACAAGGCCCCTGTATATGGATAGCAACTGCGCGGGGGAGAAGAACTGGCGGAGACGGTACAGAACGCCCAACCTCGAGGAAGCTGATTTAGCGAGAGAGGAGATGTGAAGTTTCCAGTTGAGATTTTGAGTCAAGGATAGACCGAGGATGTTTAGTGTTGAAGAAGGTGACAGCTGAGTGTTGTCGAAGAATAGGGGATAAGGCTGGATTCACACGAGCCACTTTTTAGTGGTCAGTGGCCGCCACAAAATAATGGTCAAAATAGAACACACACATCTCAGTGGGTGGATGCACATGGGCCACTTTTTTGTGGTCACCACAAAACAGTGGAGAGTTGTGGCGGGCGGAGCCATTTTCTGACCACGCCACTGTTGCCGGCCACAGTGGCCGGGGATAGAGACCGTTGTTTCAAATGGCAGCGTGCACACGAGCCACTATCGGTGGCCACCACCCTGCCACCCGCCGCTTTCCCTCTGTCTCGACACTTGAACACCTGAATTTTAACTGTCATAATGATGTATAAGTATGACCTTCACGCATAACTTGTGCTCAGGATATAATGGATAAGCTCATATGCTTTCATAACTAATGTTTTATTTCGTTTCACAGTTTTGCATATTAATTAATTCTGGTATGGATTAATTACTGAATGTGGTAGTTTTATTTACCCGGAAGTAGAAAGGGGAAAATGTTATGTAACTGCAAAGACTGCTGAATTATGTCAATAAATTACATCTAATGTGACTTAATATTCTTCATGTTCAGTCTTATATTAAAATTACCGCAAGTCTCTCTTCTACTGGGACACAATTCCTCATGTTGATATCCTGCCGTGTTATACGTGGACCAATTATTGTCATAAGATGATTAAACCTATCCTGTGACCTCCTGAAGTAGTAAAAAAATTATCGTGTTCCTTTAGCTCTGTAAATAATGTGTGGAATGCTACATGCAGTAGTTTGTTGCAAAGTATATATATGGTGAATCCATGGCAGTACTTTCTTCAGCGCTTTTTGCCAAGTAAGCACAGACAGCTGCTGCCTCTATGAGATCCATAACCCCACGTGCTGACCTCATTAGTGGCCGCCACTGAGTGGCTCATGTGCATGGTGCACCTACCCACCATTTTTCGTGGCGACCATTTTTTGGGTGGCCACTTTTTGTGGCAGCCACTGACCACTAAAAGTGTCTCGTGTGAACCCAGCCTAAGTGTTTGGAAGATTGTGTCGAGTTGATAGGTGGAGAAATTGAGTTTTTGAGGCATTGAAGGACACAAGGTTCCTTCTACCCCAATCAGAAATGATAGCAAGGTCTGAGGTTAAGCGTTCTGCAGCCTCCAGTCTGGAGTCGTGTACTTCCTGTTGTGATGGCCTTCTATTGAAAGAAGTTGAATATTGCAAAGTGGAGTCGTCGGCGTATGAGTGGACAGGACAGTTTGTCATGGAAAGAAGATCATTGATAAATAACAGGAAGAGAGTGGGTGATAGGACAGAACCCTGTGGAACACCACTGTTGATCGGTTTAGGGGACCGTCTACCACCGCAGAGATAGAACGTCTGGAAAGGAAACTGGAGATAAAGGAACAGAGAGAGGGATAGAATCTAAAAGAGGGCAGTTTAGAAAACAAAGACTTGTGCCAGACTCTAACGAAGGCTTTCGATATGTCTAGTGCAACAGAGAAAGTTTCACTGAAACGGCTAAGAGAGGATGACCAAGAAGATCGCCAGTAGAACGCCCCTTGCGGAACCGATACTGGTGATCAGATAGAAGTTTAGAAGTGGAAAGGTGCTTTTGAATCTTTCGGTTAAAGATTGATTCAAAAGCTTTAGATAGACAGGAAAGTAAAGCTATAGAGCGGTAGTTTGAGGGATTGGAACGGTCACCCTTCTTAGGCACAGGCTTTATGAAGGCGTACTTCCAGCAGGAAGGAAAGGTTGATGTTGATGGGCAGAGACGAAAGAGTTTGACCAGGCAGGGTGTCAGCACAGAAGCACAGTTTTTAAGGACAATAGGAGGCACTCCATCAGGCCCATAAGCCTACTGAGAGTTGAGGCCAGAGAGGGCATAGAAAACATCATTATGAAGAATCTTAATAACAGGCATGAAGGAGTCAGAGGGGGAATGAGTAGAAGGAATATGCCCAGAATCGTCCAGGGTGGAGTTCTTACAGAAAGTCTGAGAGAAGAGTTCAGCCTTAGAGGTAGATGAGACTGCGGTGCTGCTGTCAGGGATAAAGAGGAGGGAAAGAGGAAGAAGTGAAATTGGAGGAGATATTTTTGGCTAGGTGCCAGAAGTCCCGGGAAGAATTAGATAAAGCAAGGTGTTGACATTTTCTATTGATGAAAGAGGTTTTGGTAAGTCGGAGAATAGATTTGGCACAATTCTGGGCTGAAATGTAAAGTTCATGATTAGTAGGAGCTGCCTCTCTATCTTTAACCCTTTCATGGCTAAACGCTCGCAGCGAGCGTTAGGCGTATTTGCTGGTGGTGCTAAACGCTTGCTGTGAGTTCCAACCGCACTCAAATCTCCCGCGTATGAGTGTGTTCCAACAATATTTCTCACAACACAGGATTGCCAATTGAGTGGGTTTTCCACTAAATTTGGTGGAAAATCATGTCAGCCCAGCGCAGAAAATCTACGGACGAGCAACTGGTGGATGTTGTTGTCCAATATAGCGGTATTTTTGCATAGCTTCACCTATCACATGACTGATATTTTGACCAATTAGTTGTAAATTTTTCAGTTGGCAATACTACCTTGCCAGCACCCCATCATCAAGAGATCTACAGTAGTTGCCTTACGGCTGACCATCGCGCACGTATAAATGTACGTCTTCACAGGCAACACCCCCTGAACGTGCCTGTACTTTCGCAGGAGAGGCTTACATTACTGAATCGTATAGATCTTGGCCTCCTCTTTCCAATGGTGTTTTTGTTTTTTTAGCTGTGATGAATAGTTTTTGAGATACAGAGGTTAAAAGAGCGAGCACTAGCGCCACTTGCTGGTGGTGCTAAAAGCTCGCTGCGAGTGCTAGTTGCACTCACAGCAAAAAAAAAAAACTGGACATGCCTGTACGTTCGCAGGAGAGGCTTACTTAACCGAATCTTATAGATCTTGGCCTCTCTTTCCAATGGTGTTTTTGTTTTGTAGCTGTGATGAATAGTTTTTGAGATATTGCGATTAACCCTTTCATTGCTAAACGCTTGCAGCAGGCGTTAGGCGTATTTGCTGGTGGCACTAAATGCTCGCTGCGAGCTCCACCCGCACTCAAATCTCCCGCGTATGAGAGTGTTCCAACAGTAATTCTCACAACACAGGATTGCCAATTGAGTGGATTTCACTAAATTTGGTGGATGTTCTTGCCCAATATAGCGGCATTTTTGCATAGCTTCACCTATCACCTGACTGATTCTTTGACCAAATAGTTGTAAATATTGCAGTTGGCAATACTCCCTTGCCTGAATCTGAAGAAAAGATGTCTGCAGTTCCCTCAGTATGGCTGATCATCACGCACGCACCGACGTAAGTGTTAACATTCAACACTCCCTGAACATGCATGTACGTTCGCAAGAGAGGCATACATAACCGACTCCTATAGATCTGGACCTACTCTTTCCAATGGTGTTTTTGGTTTTTAGCTGTGATGAATAGTTTTTGAGATACAGAGGTTAAAAGAGATCCCCCATTGGGCTCCCCGACTGCGTCTGAGGGGATAGTCACGTCCGCACCGCGCGCAAGGAAAGGGTTAAAAGAGATCCCCTTCCCCCGCTGGGGTGCCCGAGTGCGCCTGAGGGAATAGTCTCGTTGCGAGCGCTTAGCAATGAAAGAGTTAATAGCACGAGAACAAGCATGATTAAACCATGGCTTTTTAGCATGAGGAGTAGAAAAAGAACGTGGAATGTATGCCTCCATTCCAGAGACAATCACCTCTGTTATTCGCTGGGCACACACAGCGGGGTCTCTCTCCTGGAAGCAGTAATCATTCCACGGGAAATCGGAAAACTACATCCTCAGGTCCTCCCAACGAGCTGAAGCAAAATGCCAGAAGCATCGCCTCTTTGGTGGGTCCAGAGGATGTACAGGAGCGATAGGACAGGATACAGAAATAAGGTTATGATCAGAGGAGCCCAACGGAGAGAACAGTTTGACAGAGTAAGCAGAAGGGTTAGAGGTAAGGAAGAGGTCTAGTATGTTGGGTCTGTCTCAAAGATGGTCGGGAATATGTGAAGGTGCTGAACCAACTGCTCTACTGTAGGTTGTTGAGGAGAGCAAAGTTGTAGGCTTGTTCACCAGGCTGGTCAGTGAAAGAGGATGAAAGCCAGAGCTGGTGGTGAACATTGAAATCTCCCAAGATGGAGATTTCAGCGAAGATTGATTTCAATGTGTAATGACGTCTTAGAAATTTAGCTTAGAGAGAAGGGTGCCTGTCAGTTCTCAAATTTGTAATAAAAAACTCTTTAAACAGTAATCTCTTCCCCTTCCTTTTCATAAAATAATGTGTCCTCTTACATTTACAATAATAATCATTATCAGACAGCTCCATAATGGGGGTGGTCAGAAATGATGCTGTAAATAACCAATCAGTCAATGGATGCATAGGCCACAGGGGTGCGTCACCTTGCTCACCCTACAACCCCAAACCTGGGGGCTCCTCTGGGCAAGTCTCCATGCAGGCCCCTGTCCCATCCCAAGTACTTCATGCCAGGATCTATTGACTTGTTTAAACCACATACTCTGTGGGTGTCCCTTTGGCCTCCTCCACTCAGGGATGTCTCTTACAGATACATCTCAGTGAGCAGGGTCGGCTTCTGGGTAGTGTGCCACACGTTCATATAGCTTGAGTTGCTGTTGACAAACTACGCAGGTAATAGAGGTCAAATCAGTCTCACTGAGCAGTCACTGGTTTGACACAAAGTCATTCCAGCGATATCCTTTGATTCAAGTGATGGGGCAAGGATGCAATCCTGCCTCAACCCCACATTCACAGGAAAGAAGCTATACATACACCCCACACACACACTTTACAGCACTTTCCGTCCTAGAGTACAGACCAATCAATAGAATAGTGGTTCCTGCAGAAATCCCATTGAGTTGCAGGAGATCCCAGAGTGCCTCACAATACACTTAATCAGACACCTTAAGATCGACATAGGCTGCAAGCATCCTGTCGAAACTCACATTGGCATTCTACCAGTACGTGAGGCGCCAGGATATGATCAATTGGCGACTTGCCAGACATGAATCAGGACTGCTGAGGTCTCTGCAGCTTCAGCAGCTGGTTGCAAATTTGCATCAATAATAAATGGCAAGCACCTTTCCTGGTAGACTCAGCAGTGCAATACCACTGTAGGTGGCAACAGGCAAAGACGTTAAAAAAAAAAAAAAAAAAAAAAAAGTTGTAGCAGTCCTGGTGGCATCCCCTTTCCCTTTCCAGATGAGGATGACCAGCCCCATCTTGCAGTCAGGAGGAATGGCACCAGATTACCATACAACAGTTTATACTGCATGCAACCCATGGATCATGACCTCACCTCCAGCTCTGAGCAGCTCCACACAGATGTCACAGATACCAGGTGCCTCTCCACCCTCAACTTTGCCACAACCTCTCTGACCTCATCAAGAGAGGCTTTCATTGATGGGGACCAACATCTGCCACCTGCAGTCCAGTGGCTGGAAGCTGCCTACTTGTAGGGTTTGGGTTGCACAACTGCTCAGAGTACTCAACCCAATTAGCCCTCCACCCATCCATGTCCAACACAAGACAGCTATCTGCTGTTCTGATAGTTCTAACCCATGAGGAAGGCTAGGAGAGGAGCTTCTTCAGGGCCTTCGATCTCCTCAGTGAGACTCCTGACACACTTCTCCTTGTTTCTCCTCAGAAGAGCTATTGTCCTACATGACAGACCCCTATATTGGTCCTGATTCCCAGCAAGCCTGGCAGTGCGACTCTCCTCAATATTCTCCAGCTTCTCTGCCAGGGCAAATCCACTCTTAGACATTGGGTCCTCTCCACTGCACTCCTTGACAGTTTGAAGAGTTTCACGTTTGAAGGTATCCCACAGTTCTACAGGGTTCTCAAGGATGCTGAACACGTTGAACCAATTTGAAACTATCGTTGCATACTCTTGAGCAGAGAGAGAGAGAGAGAGAGAGAGAGAGAGAGAGAGAGAGAGAGAGAGAATTTACATGGAAATTCAGACCACACAAACACTATGGTCCAGACTAGGTGATCTGTCCTTAAACCTAATAGTGAAGCAGATAAGTGAAACAATCATTCATATGGTGATGCAATCATGAAATTTGGTACATGTATTCTTCAAACCTCACTTTCAAAGCACATACCGCTGGCCACGCAAAAATTCAAGATGGCTGACTCATCTGACTGAGCCCTACTGTTATGGGTCAGATAATTGGAAGAAAAAAGACAAAAATACTGTCCATAGTAAGTGAAGATAATTTTGTCCAAAGCAGTTGCATATTAGACTTTAACTAAAATGGCGTCCAAGATGGCCACCGTTAAAGACAAATTTTGTGATATCTTGGCTATTAATAGAGCTAGACTAGTCATGTATTGGATATCCGCATCCGCATCCACGGAACATCCGCATAATTTTTCACATCCGCATCCGCATCTGCTTTTCTGATAAATGAAACATCCGCATCCGAATTTGTGCTGAAATAAACATTCGCATCTCCATCCACACCACACAAAGAGGATGTTGTGGATATATTTCATTCATTAGAGTCAAAGACTTTGAGATCACAATGCAGACTACAGAGGACAGAGCTTGCAAAGTTGAAGAAAATTAATTAATGCTTGCTAATTTTCTCCTAAAATTACACCTTCTATTCATTTCCTTTCAAATCTACTAAACCTAATGTGTCAAGAATTTTCCGGAAGTGCAGAAGGAAGGAGATTATTTTACATAGTAACTATGTAGTATGTATGTATCACGTAAATTTGTAAAAGTATGTATGTATGTATTGAACTGTGTAACTGTATGTACAGTCGTGGCCATTGTCTCTCGGACGCCAGAGCTGGGCTCTTTGCTTTTCTAATCTTTTCAAATTTTTACAAATTCATCGTCCATAGCCACCTCACTCTCCCTGTACCTGCCTTCCTCGACCCTCCTCGTCCCCGTCTTAACCGCCCCAAAATTTCTTCTGATGAGAGTGTGAGGTCAGCCCCTGAGGACAGGTGACACACACACACACACACACACACACACACACACACACACACACTCTCTCTCTCTCTCTCTCTCTCTCTCTCTCTCTCTCTCTCTCTCTCTCTCTCTCTCTCTCTCTCTCTCTCTCTCTCTCTCTCTCTCTCTCTCTCTCTCTCTCTCTCTCTCTCTCTCTCTCTCTCTCTCTCTCTCTCTCTCTCTCTCTCTCTCTCTCTCTCTCTCTCTCTCTCTCTCTCTCTCTCTCTCTCTCTCTCTCTCTCTCTCTCTCTCTCTCTCTCTCTCAGGAAGACAGGAAGAGAAAAGAAAGAAAGAGAAAACAAGAGAAAGTAAAAGAAGAGAAAGAAAAGAAGCGAAAAAAGAAAGAAAAAGAATGAAAGAAAGACAAATAAAAAAAAGATAGAGACAAAGAAAGAAAAAGACTGAAAGAAAGAGGATAAAGATTTACATAGAATTACGTGCATGTATGTTCCCAAGAGAGGTATACATAACCAACTCCTATAGATCTGGACCTCCTCATTCCAGTGGTGTTTTTGGTTTTTAGCTGTGATGAATAGTTTTTGAGATACAGAGGTTAAAAGAGACCCCCCATTGGGCTGCCCGACTGCGCCTGAGGGGATAGTCGCGTTCGCACCGCGCGCAAGGAAAGGGTTAACCTCTGTATCTCAAAAACTTTTCATCACAGCTAAAAACCAAAAACACTATTGGAAAGAGGAGATCCAGATCTGTACATGCACGTTCATGGAGTGTTGAATGTTAACACTTACGTCGGTGCGTGCAGGATGATCAGCCATATTGAGGGAACTGCAGACATCTCTCCTTCAGATTCTGGCAAGGGAGTATTGCCAACTGCAATATTTACAACTACAGTACTCTCTCGATTTTCACGCTTGCTTCATTCCGAAGGTATAGCGCTAAACTCGAGGATCGCGAAACTCAAGGCATTGAAATACATGAAAAAGCATTTATAGGTTCCGACCCGTGGAAAAAGATTACTTTTTTTTCGACTTGGCTCCCTTGTTATCACAATTTTTTCGACTTTACTCCCTTGTTATCTCAAAATACGTACCTTGGTAATAAGCAGCAAATGGGAAGTGAGAACAGGTCGTTTTGAAGCTGCAGTTGAAGGCGGCTGCCTTACAATTGGCTGGCAGTTCTGAATACACGCTTGTGATCCACGTGGTGTCGTCTGCTAAAGTAAGGGCGGTTGCTCACGGTCACCCGTGGGACAGCCAGACAAACCTATATTTTTTGGTCGTTTTCTGTGTTATGATATAATCTGCTAACTCTTTCTGTTAGAAATCATTAAATCACTAATATCATGATTGACATTTCAATGCCTATTGAACGTAAACTGCCGCCACAGCCGCAAAATAGCTTGCAGAGAGGTTCAACTTGCTTACTGCTTCCATATTTTCCTCACCGCTCACAAAGACCACAAGCGGACAAACTAGAACAAATCCAGGCAAATTAACACTTTTAATGCTGTGTATTCCCACAGCGCGCATGCGTGGTGGACAGCAAAATGACTAATTTCAGTGGGCAGATATTTCTCGCAACACCGGCCAGTGTATAGTGGACCTTCTTCTTCTTCTTTTGACCTGTAATGTTTTGTATCGCTTCTTAGGTCCTCCTAAGCACCGAGGTGCCCTGGGTGTCATGGACCACAACCCCCTCCCCGCTCATCTCCTCGATCTCCATCTGCATGATGAACCCCTGTGCAGTGGCATCGTGAGGGGGGGGGGGGGCATATGTCCCCGGCGCAATACTTCGGGGGCGCCAAAGTGAAGAAGATCAATCAGATTTTTGTTCCGCATCCTGGTAACACACAACATGTGTGGCTGAAACTCGTCATAAAGCTTTAAAATTACAAAATGCAGTACAGTACCCTCTCGAGTTTCGCGCTTGCTTCATTCCGAAGGTATAGCACTAAACTCCAGGATCATGAAACTCGAGGTATTGAAGTACATGAAAAAGCGCTTATTGGTTCCAGCCCGTGGAAAAAAATACTTTTTTTTTTTTCCGACTTGTCTCCCTTGTTATCAATTTTTTTTCGACTTTACTCTCCTGTTATCTCAAAATACGTACCTTGGTAATAGGCAGAAAATGCGAAGTGAGAACAGGTCGTTCTGAAGCCGCAGTTGAAGGCGGCTGCCTTACAATTGGCTGGCAGTTCTGAATACACGCTTGTGATCCACGTGGTGTCGTCTGCTAATGTAAGGGTGGTTGCTCGCGGTCACCCGTGTACAGTTGACAAACCTATAGCTTCTGGTAGTTTTTTGTGTGTTATGGTATAATCTGCTAACTCTTTCTGTTATATATCATCAAATCACTAACATCATGATTGACTTTTCAATGCCTATTGAACGTAAACTGCCGCCGCAATCGCAAAATAGCTCGCAGAGAGGTTCAACTTGCTTACTGCTTCCATATTTCCCTCAACGCTCACAAAGACCACAAGCGGACAAAAAAGAACAAATCCAGGCAAATTAACACTTTTAATGCTGTGTATTCCCACAGCGCGCATGCGTGGTGGACAGCAAAATGACTAATTTCAGTGGGCAGATATTTCTCGCAACACCGGCCAGTGTATAGTGGACCTTCTTCTTCTTCTTTTGACCTGTAATGCTTTGTATCGCTTCTTAGGTCCTCCTCCTCCACACTTTTATACTTCACAACATGCACTTAGGGCCGCCTTCACAGTCATTTTGTTTGTATTGATCGTTACCAATGGCGGCGATCGCTGCTCTAGTATTTCCACGTGAAACTGGCCGATGGGTAGTGATGTGATGTGATGTGATGGTGTCGGAGGTATTGCCTTTACAACGGCACCTCGTGGCGGCTGAGGGGTTAGCCTCGCCCCGCACCTTACCACACACTCTCAACACCTGCCGCTTTCTCTGCAGCCACCACTACCCCAAAGGGCAATTTCACGTGGAAAACTATAGCAGTGATCGCCGCCATTGGTAACGATCAAAACAAACAAAACGACTGTGAAAGTGGCCGTTATTTACTTCACAGTGCACACTTATACACTTCACCCTGAACTTAGGTGTTTTTCTGTTCCTTTCTTTCCCTGGTTTTGGTTTTCTATGCCCTTTTGCTATTTTTCACTGTTACTTTTCACCTTCGCTGCCATGCATTACAGGTCAAAAGAAGAAGAAGAGGAAAACATCACTGGGAGATCTACAATTTTCATAGACTCAAGAAAAAAGTTTTTTGGACTGTGGTTCCCCAGCACGGGGTGTTCTCTTATCTTGTTAATCAAGTAGTAAGCAAAGCAGCTCTGCCAGTCCATTTTACGAGTCTCTTGGTGGTCCATCTTCCACTGCTCCTCACTCCTCAGCCACTGTAGTTGTCTGTTTGTTTACATACAGCCGTGAGGTACCCATGCTCATACCCACAACCGTTTTCCATTCATACGGACAACCAACAACTCGCTCCCGGTTAGGCATATGGGCAACCGCGGTTGCCCATAGCCCCAATGGTTGGGCACCACCTTTTAAGGCAGCACGCATGACGCCGACGGTAGGTAGACGTGACCCGTACATGTCAAAGTGAAACTCGGAGAGCGTGAAACTCGAGAGGGTACTGTATAGTGTAACAAAAGCAGCTAACATCTTGCAATAGGTAGGCAGTGGCTGAGTGGTTAGTGTGCGGGCCTAGCATTCATGGCGCCATGGACAATATCAGTTCAAATTCCCACACTACCACCTGGGATTTTTCAGTCACCGCCGAGTGGCCTAAGACTATCCACATGCTGTCCAGAAGACCACCCATCAACCCGGACTCTAGAAGATACCGTCCAAGTGAATCAAGAATGAGTTCAGGGGAGCAGCCAGGGGCGTCATTTGGGGGACTTGGGGGGGGCTGTTGCCCCCCCCAAGACTCAAGTTGCCCCCCCCAAGCCTCAGTTTGCCCCCCCGACCCGCGAAGCCACCTGAAGTCACAGCAGCTGGATTTTGTTATATATATATATATATATATATATATATATATATATATATATATATATATATATATATATATATATATATATATATATATATATATATATATATTTTTTTTTCTTCTAATTATTATTATTATTATTATTTTGTTGTTGTTGTTGTTGTTGTTGTTGTTGTTGTTGTTGTGTGTGTGTGTGTGTGTGTGTGTGTGTGTGTGTGTGTGTGAACAGTCAACACTGAGCGGCAGTTAGGGTTCTGGGAGCAGCAAAGACAGACTTTTATTTAATTTTTCAGTATGGTGAGTATACTCAAATTATCAACAGTATTATTGCTCATACTTAATTATCTTGATGTTAATTTCATTACAGTAATGATGCAATTGTTTTTTAACTTTCAATAATGCCCGGCATTGGCAGCTTTATAAAATATATTTTCCTTAAAATTCAAATATAAGAAAAAGAAGGTCCTGTACTCATGTTTACCTTTCAAATGTACAATCATAAATACATGAAATTTCTCGGAAATATTATGTTTCTTAATCCTTGTCTGTCTGGTCTGTTTATATTCTTATATAGCTACCCGTGATGATAAGGTAAATGAACAGTAGTGAGATTATATAATTTATGCTGAAAAACCTTGCTTATGTGGTTTAAAAAAAGCAAAAAAAAAAAAAAAAAATATATATATATATATATATATATATATATATATATATATATATATATATATATATATATATATATATATATATATATATATATATATATATATATATATATATATATATATATATATATATATAGAGAGAGAGAGAGAGAGAGAGAGAGAGAGAGAGAGAGAAAGCTGATGAAGCTCTTTGCTCACCAAACTGTCTCTGCCCCCCCCAAGAAAAATCTGAAATGACGCCCCTGGGAGCAGCATGAGCCAAGCATAACTGGCGCCACTATAAAAAAAATTGCCTGCGCCATGAGGTCCTTGGGACGACCACCAGGCCCAAGAAGAAAGCCTACCGGCGCTAGAGGCCGAGATGTAAAAAAAAAAAAAAAAGAAAAAAGGTGCTATTTATTGAATTACAAAAATCATGAACACATCTGCATCTGCATCCGTGAGGATGTCATAATTTGATATCCACATCTGCATCCACAGTTTGGTAGAAACTGATATCCGCATCCGCAAAATATGTAAATATGACATCCGCATACACATCCGCGAATCTCTAAAATCTGACATCCGATACATGACTAAGCTAGACATCTAATCCTACGTTATTGGGGTCAGAGAATTAGATAGACTTGTCACATTAACCCATCAGGGTCATATGTGACTAGACAAAGTGAAGGAAGATTATATCGTAGGAAACGGCCTAATTCACACCATTTATACATATCCATGAGTACAAATAACATTAGTAAAAATATCAGAGAATCAAAAACTCACACCTCATATTTGCAAGTGCACAGAGCTGTACAGGAGAGACCCAGCCTGTAGTACTTGCACCTGCCACAACAGTCTGATTTACAGCCACATTTGGTCAGCTGTTCACAACTCTTGGCTATGGGGGAGTTGGCTGTCCAGAAGACATGCCATTCTTCACCAACCTTCTGCAATCCTCAGTCAGCAGGACTCTCTGCTTCTGGTTGACACTGGGTTGCCTGGGCCCACACACAACCAGCCTGGAAGGCAGCACGTCTAGTGTGCTGGAGCAGACCTGCTCTGGTTGGTGGAATGGCCTCGTAAGGCCTTTGTTTTCTGGCAAACATGTCAAGCCTGGCCCCATCCACAGTTGTAGCAGTGCTGGACCTGTAATACATCAGTATGACAGACCTCTCCAGTATCTCCAGGTCACCATCTTCCACTGTAAGAGGGTATACTGGCTCAGCTTGGAGAAGACAGGAGAGGCCTCTGGACAAACATCCCATGTCTGCCAGGCAGTTTTCTTTCCCTTGTTGCAGAAGGCTGAAACAGTGTCAGCCTGTGAAGGCATGAAAGAATAACGTGCCTTTAGTCTTCTCCTGCCCCATATAGCGACACAGGCCATGCACACTGATCTAGCGCAGGCTTTGACCTTGACCAAATGCCACCCATAACTGCTCTAGCCCCAAACTCTGAAGGGTTGGAAATAAAGATGTTACAAGGAAATTGAAAACACTGGTTTGTAAGCAATTTAATATTACATCTTTTTAAACAAAATCAAAATTCAGTGTTGCCTTCCCCCGGCCTGAGGAACAGCCTGAAGTCGACTTGGGTAGGAGTTGAGGAGCGACCGTCTTAACATGTTTCTCCAACTTCTGACGAGAGAATAGAGTGGCAGGAGGTTCCTGAAGCATGAGGGTTTCCACACAGTCCTTCAGGATGGATCCCATGTGCTCGCACACGTTGAGATCAGGTGAGTTTCTGGGCCACTCGGCATTGCCAAAGAAATCGACATTGGCCCGGAAACTCGCCTCATCTCAACGTGTGTGAACACATGGGATCCATCCTGAAGGACTGTGTGGAAACCCTCATGCTCCAGGAACCTCCTGCCACTCTATTCTCTCGTCAGGAGTTGGAGAAACATGTTAAGATGGTGCTCTGAATACGACACCGCTCTTTTCGAGTCGCTCCTCATCTCCTACCCATATCGACTTCAGGCTGTTCCTCAGGCCGGGGGAGGCAACACTGAATTTTGATTTTGTTCACAAAGATGTAGTATTAAATTGCCTGCAAACCAGTGTTTTCAATTTCCTTGTGTCATTTTTACTTTAGACTGGGGATGGGGGGGTCAATCATTGTGTGGCACCCTTTACTGTATAGTAGCTAATTGATATGGGGCTGTTAGAAAGCATTTGGGACACTAAATTAAACTACACTGCAACTAATAGTATAAATACTACAGCAATAGTACAGCAAAATAAGTTGACACTGAACCCCATGCTGAGTTACACAGCAGTGATGTTACCAGTATGTGTGCCCTGGTTGTGTGTTGACATCACTCTATTACATTTGCAAGATCTCATCACTGCCTCAGTCCTGTACCAACAAATGTGAAAATGGCTCCATTGGATTCTCTGACCCAAAGAATGTATGTGGACACCAAAAAAGCATGTATAATACGTTCAGTAGTTGCTTAGATATGAACAATTTAAATTAACCCTTTCAATACAATGACGCCTACGTAGGCGTCACGAAGCCCCAGTAGCATATACGATGACGCCTACGTAGGTGTCATATTTCTATTCTGTTTCTTCTTCTATTGAGTTGTCCCGTATTTTGTGTTGGTTTCTAAGTAAAGACGCCGTATGCTGTCCTTGAAATCCTATTGCTCCTCCCACCATCCTTGTTCCCACCAATCACAAAAAATGAGCTACAGTATGCACCGCCTTCTTCCCGCCTTGTGTCTAAAATTAGGAAGTCTCTCTCTCTCTCTCTCTCTCTCTCTCTCTCTCTCTCTCTCTCTCTCTCTCTCTCTCTCTCTCTCTCTCTCTCTCTCTCTCTCTCTCTCTCTCTCTCTCTCTCTCAGACACCGAGGCGCCGACACCATCACGTCTCGCCCACCTCTCTCTCTCTCTCTCTCTCTCTCTCTCTCTCTCTCTCTCTCTCTCTCTCTCTCTCTCTCTCTCTCTCTCTCTCTCTCTCTCTCTCTCTCTCTCTCTCTCTCTCTCTCTCTCACACACACACACACACACACACACACACACACACACACACACACACACACACACACACACACACACGTACATGTACACACATACATTGTCTGTGATGACAAAGGAGTATCCGGCAGCTCTCTGACTGATGATAACAGAGTTGTATTTGCTGATAATTTCTCGACATTCTTCCTCCTCTACACAATCATCTGCTTTCTCTATTTCTTTCCCCCTTGCCCCTTTCTCCCCTTTCTTTATTTCGCTTTTTTTTTATTTCGCGTTGACGCAATTTATATTATGCATAGCAGGTATATGTTGACTCATCGTGTATGCTGCTTTGCAAATACGGGATACAACGAGATACAAGGCGACAAGCAGATACATGCCGGCTCAGGTTTCCTGCGCGTGGCTGAGCACGCCGTATATCAGCCAGGCGGGCTTTTTGAACATCCGGCGTGAGAGGGTTAATGGAGGCCATCTTGGATGCCATTTTAAAATTCCAACTATAGACTCACTATGACAATAATTAAAACAGTGATTCTCATTAATCTGGTTAGCAAGAAACAGTTTTCTCTTAAAAATGTTCACCAGGTAATAATAGAAAATTTAATTTAAGTAATATATGATCAGGCACGGCAGCCATCTTGAAAAATGACCGCCATCTTAGATTTTTGCGTGGCCAGCGGTATTTCTGAGAAGAGCGGACCTTGAAGGATACATGTACCAAATTTCATGCTTGCATCACCATTTGAACAATTCTTTTGAAATATGCAATAATCTGCTGCACTATAAGTGATTCTACATTAACCCGGTAGCAGTAGGGATCATGTTTCTTAATGGTCCCTCTAAGCAAGAAAAATGAGAAAAAATCATCACTCACACAAACCATTTCATAATATATATCAAAGCATTTGTGATCAGTTTATGCATCATCTATTTTTTGGGGTTTCTATCATGGCACAAATTTGGCCCGTCACTGCTACACGGTAAAGCCACAAATTTGGCCCGTTGCTGCTACCGGGTTAATTAATCAGATAGCTCCAAAACTTTGCTTTTCCACTTTAGTAAATATTAAGTTAAAGGAAGTGTCAGTCAAGCTTGTTTTTAAAGGAGCCAATCATGTTACACTGGACCACTGAAGGTGGGAGCTTGTTCCATTCACACAGTACAGTGTTGATGAAGAAAAATTTGGTGCAGTCTAAATTCACTTGTTTACATCTAAGTTTTGTGCCATTATTTCTCGTTTGTATAGTGTCATCGATCATAAACAATATTGATTTGTCCTTAGTCATAAAGCCATTAAGTATTTTAAAACGTTCGATCAGTTTTCCTCGGAGGCGATGTTTCTCAATAGAAAATATGTTAAGGGTTAAGAGCCTTTCATCATAAGGTTTGTTGCGCAAGGGAGGAATCATTTTTGTTGCCTGACGTTGAGCACATTCTAATTTAGCAATGTCCTTTGCATGGTGGGGAGACCAAAACTGTACCACATATTCCAAGTGGGGTCTGACTAAACTATTGTAAAGCAGAAGTATTACTTCTTTATTATTTAATAAAAGGTTTCTTTTAATGAAGCCTAGCATTCTGTTCGCTTTATTTGCTGCGTCGATGCATTGCTGTGAGAATTTGAGGTTAGACTTGATATTGACACCCAGGTCCTAGACGTATTGAACGCTTTTAAGTTTAATGCCATGCATTTCATAATTGAACCTTTTATTTCTTGTTCAAACTTGAAGAACCTGGCACTTATTTACATTATAGGACATCTCCCATCTATCATACCAAGTTGAAATTTTATGCAAATCCTCTTGGAGGCTTTGCCTGCCTACGTCAGTGAGAACCGAGTTACCAATCTTTGTGTCATCTGCACATTTACTAATGAGATTATTGATTCCAACATCCACATTGTTGAGATAAATAATGAAGAGCATTAGGCCAAGAACCGAGCCCTGAGGAATGCCATTAGTGACCGGCGCCCACTCTGAGTTAAATCCATCGATCACCACTCTTTGTTGTCTGTTGCTCAACCAATTCGCGATCCATTTGTGTACTTGACCGTCAATACCTATTTGCTTTAATTTATAAAGTAATTTATGGTATGGATCTGTATCAGTCACTTTCTGGAAATCAAGATAGACTATGTTTAGTGATTTGGTTATGTCATAAACTGAGAAGAGGTCGTTATAAAAGACCTGTAGGTTTGATAGGCAGGATATCTTGTTATGGAAGCCA
Source organism: Eriocheir sinensis (assembly GCF_024679095.1). Classification (NCBI taxonomy): domain Eukaryota; kingdom Metazoa; phylum Arthropoda; class Malacostraca; order Decapoda; family Varunidae; genus Eriocheir; species Eriocheir sinensis. The sequence continues at coordinate 469,178 of NW_026111172.1, read as the reverse complement.
TGTTGTGAATCTTTAATTAATGAGTGGTTTTCAAGGTAACTCACACTTTTGTATCTAATTATGCTGTCAAATAGTTTACCTTCAACTGAAGTTAGACGAATGAGAGAGAGAGAGAGAGAGAGAGAGAGATTTACATAGATATTCAGACCACACAGACCCTACAATCCAGATTAGGTGGTCTATCTTTAAATTATATTAAATTATGTCATCATGACTGCTTTTCTACTTTAGTAAATATTAAATTGAAAGAAGTGTTGGTTGAGCTTGTTTTTAAATGAGTCAATCAACATGATTGACTCGTTTAAAAACAAGCTCATTCAACACTTCCTTCAACTTAATATTTTCTAAAGTAGACATGCAAAGTCTTGATAGCATTTGATTTGATATATGGGTGAGGGGGTGGGGGGCAGTACGAACCAAGCAAGATGGCACATCCATGAACACTTGCCCGGGCCATAACAGACTGGGGTCAACCATCAGGCCTCATCAAGAAAGCAGAAACGTAAAATCAATGATAAAAAATCAATTGCGATGTTAGACTCTAAGTTATTGAGAAATATATCTTAACAGTAGAATCATTTCGCACAAGCCACTCTTCGTTGCATCCTCTGAAATTCCATCTGGCAGTCCCTACTGTTGCAGGCACCCCAGGTTGGGAATCCCTTTGCTACCACTATTTCCATGTTAACTGCTGCTTTAGAACTTGCTAACTGTATGCTTTCACCATTCATGTGGCTTCACTAAAGAAGACTCTCTACTCTAGCCCATCCCTTTGCTGTTCAATCTCCCTATTTAAGAATTAACTAGCATCTTCATTCTTTCATCCCTATTACTGGTAAACTGGAACAGCCTTCTTTGGGGTCTGTATTTCCTCCTTCCTGTGACCTGAACATTTTCAAGAGGGAGCATCAAGACTCCTCCATAACTAGAAATTACTCAGTTAGGACCTTTTTACTCCTGAGGACTTTTTTTTTTCTTTTTTTTTCCTATTATGTGTATTACCCTTGATTGCCTCCTCTGCATTAAAAATAATAACAGAGTCCACTGACTTCCTGAAGATGGTCAGTATAATGTTGATGACCTATCCAGTCCTCTAATTAAGTCCTTTTTTTACAACAAAGGAGGCAGCTCAAGGGCACACAAAAAAAGGAAACAATAATAATAAAAAAAAAGCCCGCTACTCGCTGCTCCTAAAAAAGAATCAAAAGAGGTGGCCGAAAGAGGTCAATTTTGGGAGGAGAGGTGTCCTCATACCCTTCTCTTGAAAGAGTTCAAGTCGTAGGCAGGAGGAAATACAGATGAAGGAAGATTGTTCCAGAGTTTACCAGCGTGAGGGATGAAAGAGTGAAGATGCTGATTAACTCTTGCATAAGGGGTTTGGACAGTATAGGGATGAGCATGAGTAGAAAGTCGTGTGCAGCGGGGCCGCGGGAGGGGGGAGGCATGCAGTTAGCAAGTTCTGAAGAGCAGTCAGCGTGGAAATATTGATAGAAGATAGAAAGAGAGGCAACATCGCGACGGAATTTAAGAGGTAGAAGACTATCAGTAGGAGGAGGAGAGCTGATGAGACGAAGAGCCTTAGACTCCACTCTGTCCAGAAGAGCTGTGTGAATGGAGCCTCCCCACACGTGAGATGCATACTCCATACGAGGGTGGACAAGGCCCCTGTATATGGAAAGCAACTGCGCAGGGAAGAAGAACTGGCGGAGACGATACAGAACGCCCAACCTCGAGGAAGCTGATTTAGCGAGAGAGGAGATGTGAAGTTTCCAGTTGAGATTTTGAGTTAAGGATAGACCAAGGATGTTTAGTGTTGAAGAAGGTGACAGCTGAGTGTTGTCGAAGAATAGGGAATAGGTGTTTGGAAGATTGTGTCGAGTTGATAGGTGGAGAAATTGAGTTTTTGAGGCATTGAAGGACACAAGGTTCCTTCTGCCCCAATCGGAAATGATAGCAAGGTCTGAGGTTAAGCGTTCTGCAGCCTCCAGTCTGGAGTCGTGTACTTCTTGTTGTGATGGTCTTCTATTGAAAGAAGTTGAATAATGCAGAGTGGAGTCATCGGCGTATGAGTGGACAGGACAGTTTGTTATGGAAAGAAGATCATTGATGAATAACAGGAAGAGAGTGGGTGATAGGACAGAACCCTGTGGAACACCACTGTTGATAGGTTTAGGGGAAGAAGAGTGACCGTCTACCACCGCAGAGATAGAATGGCCGGAAAGGAAACTGGAGATGAAGGAACAGAGAGAAGGATAGAACCAAAAGAGGGCAGTTTAGAAAGCAAAGACTTGTGCCAGACTGTATCGAAGGCTTTCGATATGTCTAGCGCAACAGAGAAAGTTTCACCGAAATGGCTAAGAGAGGATGACCAAGAGTCAGTTAAGAGAGCAAGAAGATCGCCAGTAGAACACCCCTTGCGGAATCCATACTGGCAATCAGATAGAAGGTTAGAAGTAGAAAGGTGCTTTTGAATCTTCCAGTTAAGGATTGATTCAAAAGCTTTAGATAGACAGGAAAGTAAAGCTATAGGGTGGTAGTTTGAGGGATTGGAACGGTCACCCTTCTTAGGCACAGGCTGTACAAAGGCATACTTCCAGCAGGAAGGAAAGGTAGATGTTGATAGGCAGTGACGAAAGAGTTTGACAGGCGGCCACACTCCCTCATGTTCTTCAATTTTGAATGGCCAAGTGGCAGCCAAACACCGCACTGGAAAAGAGTTAAGTTTGCTTTCTCCTTAGCCCAGGAAGCGCGCTCTGCGCTCACACTGCCTTGCAGAGCTATGGGATGCATGAAAAAAATGTTTTTATGCCTCAATATCACCATGAAATATTCACTTAACGCAATGTCAACATTGAACATGTATAATGCCAAAAGTGTCAAGGATTATGAGATAAAAAAAGTCAGAAGTACACTTAACTTGAATATAGATAGAATTATTATTATTATTTTTTTTTTTTTTTTCCATTCAATACATGATTGGATGGCAATGGTACTAAGAAAGCACAGGTGGAACATTACGCCAAGTCGTGATGCCAGCAACCAAGGCAGAAGGAAACTGACGGGTTCTGTTTGGTGATTGGTTGCCACATAGCTACTCAAAATCAAGAGGAAAAAAGAGGAGGCATGGCAGCCTTGAATTATTTTTCTGAAATAAACTATAATTATCTCCTTTTGCCTTGTAATGATTACATCCCTCAGCTTATCATCTTTTGGCTGATGTTTATAAGAATAATTAGTTTTTGCTGCTGTCATATCGAATGTATAGATATAATTTATAAGGGAAATCATTTATGTTAGAGTATGTTAGAGTAGTAGGAAGGGAGACACCTACCGAAATAGGCATTAGCCACTCCTGGTGAGGTATATACGGGAAGCAAGGAGGATGCTGCAAACCCACCTAATACCCTTCCTGTGTCCTCACTTTCCGTTTCCCTATTGTCTCATTAACACCACATCGTAGTTCAGCATGCTCTCTAAAGACAAATCTTCTTACTTTCCACACCACACTACATACATGCAACACACACCATTTCTTCAAAAATTTTCAAAATTCAAAATGGCTGTAATTCGCTGTGCCTCGAAGTCCCCGTCTGTGGTGGGACCACAAAATATAATGCACCCAGAGAGGACTCCCCTTTTGGCTCTCGACCTGAGAGGAGTCTTGATAGCTCTTCCTCCTTTTTCTGTATTAACCTATGCAACATTCGCGTTCTTCGTTCTAATTTCCATTCTGTGGGACACCATCTCTCCTCCTCTAAACCTCACCTTCTTTTCCTCACAGAAACTCAGGTCTCGGAGGCTACAGACAGCAATCTCTACTCTGTTCTTTCCTGCTATCTCTATCTAAATTTCAATACAAAGCTGGATGTTGCATCTACTTATGCAACAATATTACTTCCTCTCGTGCCCACAACCTTGATTCTTCTGAATTTTCCACCATCTGGCTAAGACTTCATTGTCATTCAATTTCAATGTTCACCACCAGCTCTGGCTTTCATCCTCTTTCACTGACCAGCCTGGTGAACAAGCCTACATCTTTGCTCTACTCAGTGATCTTTAGTACAGTCATATCTCGGTTGACAAGTTTAATTCATTCCAGAATTTTGCTCGCACACCAAAACACTTGTAAACCAAAACGAATTTCCCCATTGAAATTAATGTAAATCACATTAATGCGTCCCATATCTCAAAAAAAATATTTATCTAAAAATCATTTTACATGTTATTTTATCTAGAATTAAAGTAATTTCCCTAACTAATAGCAATGATAAATAATATAAAACAAATCAATGTGTTACGGAGACTCCCGCAACCGCTAATTACACTCAAGGTGTTGGCTTTGTACCGGGGTTTAGAAGCCGCAGTTTCCCTATTCTCGAGGCACCGGAACTATGTTCAACCACCAACGTGAAGGTAACCCAATGTATCGTTCGAGATGGAGGGTGAACGGTAGTCACAGTCACGTCCAGGAGGGTATACAAGCTGCTGAGGCTCACACCCCGTTACTGTTGCGAGCATAGTATCCGCCGTTCCTGTTTTCTTCTGTGCAGCAACATCCCTTTTAACAATATTTCTTGGGGACATTGTTAAAACACAAAGAACGCTCAATGTTGTGCTGAAAACACTAAAATCACACACCAAAGCACAAATGCAATCGGACAAGAGTGCATGGATATTATCTCTACGAGTTTACAATGTGGACTGATACTAGGGTTGCCAACATGTCACCCTTTCCTTAAAATATGGAACGCCCTTTGTTCTGTACAGTCGTCCCTCAAATAATACAGGGGTTAGGGACCCAGGACCCCCGTATTATTCGAAAATCCGTACAAAATTTGTGCCCCCCCTAGAAACACTCCTGGGCACTCCTACGGAATCCGAGTCCCGCCTGACTCAGCTGTTACCCACGGGCCCAAGTTGCCAGTTATGCATATTCTGCTGCAGTCACTGTAGTGTTACCACGCTGGGGGGGGGGGGGTCGACGGGGGCGAAGTGCCCCGTTAGAGGTCAGGATATTTAAAATTCGGTTGGAGTAGTTTAAATATGCATCCCTTAACTTTATAATATGAAGGCGTAATGTCGTATTTTGGAGGTGCGGAGTCAATCTCCACAGTTACCGTTTCGTATCTTATTTCACGTATGAATTAGAGAGTAATAGTAACTGTGGTAGAGAGTAAGAGAGAGTGTGAGTGTATGACATGGCTTGTTCGTTGACAATGTGGAAGGCAGCGATGCCAGGATGGCTCTGTTGCCAAGCGTGGAAACACTACAGTAGAAAATGCACAACTGGCAATTTTTGCCGGCGAGTAGAAACTGATCACCAGTTATGCATTTTCTGCTGTAGTGTTTCCACGCTTGGCAATCGAGCCATGTGGTAAGCTCTCCCTACCGCAATGTAACTCGTACCAAAACGTAACTTCTTCTAAATCTGAATTCTTCTGCAAGGTGAATACCTTTCTTGAATGCTTTAGGGTGCATTCAGTAGGTGTTTTGGCTTGTCTCTTGGGTCCCATGTTCATGTTATGTAGTAATGAAGAAGCGTAGCTGAGGGTGCGCACACACACAGACTTTGGGAAAGCGCTTAGGTTTCAATCGGGCAAAACAGTGTTCCTGATGTTGTACACACACACGGATTGAGGGGATGTGCATGGGAGGCAGTCTGGTAGAACAGTGTTGCCACTCACGCCATGCTACTTGGTGCGACGAGCGGGAAATTTTAAAATCCTAAAAAATCTTCTATGATAATCCGTATAAAACCGAAAGCGTACTATTGGAAACCGTACTGTTTGAGAGACGACTGTATTTGGCTGTCTTGAATGGTTAAGTAGATAAAATTCAGTATTTTAAAACTGTATTGAGTGAATTTTTAGTGAACCACAAAACCAGTCCATAAAATTATGTGTCATGGGTTGTCCTGAAATACGTGTAAAATATGCGTCAAAACGTCCCTCCCCCTTCCTCCTGCCTTCACCAGCAGCGGCTGTCAGTCATGTAGAGAAATTTTAGGGTTGCCACCTGTTCCTTAAAATATGGATTCGTTCTGTATTGGAGAATGGGATGTTGCGTTCCTTATATTTTTTAGCTCAAGGTGGTAACCCTAACTGAGACTATTCATATTGTTCTCCTCTTAGAGCACTCTCGTCTTGCGGCGAACAAAGAGAACTCACGCTCACATCTTGGACATGTACAAAAAAGTACGCCAGTCCTTATTGAAAAACTGACTTGGTCGGCTTGGCTGATGTCAGCCGATAGTCGGTCTACGTATTGGCATCCTCCCCTTCCCTTCATGAGCCGTCATCCGGCAAGGGTCTGTGGTCCCTCCTCAGAGGGACGTACACGTTTGACCCCAACAGCCTCCATATAGCCTGTGTCCCCACCCTTGAGGTGGTGGCAAATTAAAAAAAAAGATTTGTATAAACAAGATGCTCGTATACCAAGTCACCGCTCATAAACCAAGGCATGTTTTGTGATTTTTTTTTCTCATAAATCAAAACACTCGTAAACTAAGGCACTCGTAATCCGAGGTTTGCCTGTAGTTGGTTCAGCACCCTTCACGTATTTGCAACCACCTTGGAGACATGCCCAACATTCTTGCCCTTTTCCTAACCTCTAACCTTTGGCTTATTCTGTTAAACTGTTCTCTCCATTGGGCTCTTCTGATCACAACCTTATTTCTGCATTCTGTCCTGTCACTCCTGTACAGCCTCTGGCAAGGATCGAGTCGATGCTTCTGGCATTTTGCTTCAGCTCGGTGAGATGACCTTAGGATGTACTTTTCCGATTTCCTATGGAATGATTACTGCTTCCAGGAGAGAGACCCCTCTGTCCTAATCATAATACTTACATTTCCACCTGGAATCGTGCCAAATCTATTCCTCAACAACCAAAAACTCTTTCATCAATAGAAAGTTCTGCAACCTTGCTTTCTCTAATTCTTCCAGAGACTTCTGGCACCTAGCCAAAAATATCTCCTCCAATTTCACTTCTTCATCTTTCCCTCCTCTCCTTAATCCTGACGGCAGTACTGCCGTCACATTTGTCTCTAAGGCTGAACTCTTCGCTCAGACCTTCTGTAAAAACTCAACTCTGGATGATTCAGGGCATATTCCTCCTACTCATCCCCCATCTGACTCCACTATGCCTGTTATTAAGATTTTTAAGAATGATCTTTTCTATGCCCTCTCTGGCCCCAATCCTCAGAAGGCTTACGGGCCTGATAGAGTGCCTCCTATTGTCCTTAAATACTGTGCTTCTGTGCTGACACCCTGCTTAATCAAACTCTTTCATCTCTGCCTTTCAACAGCTGGAATTATGCCTACATACAACCTGTGCCTTAGAAGGGTGACCATTCCAATCCCTCAAACTACCGTCCTATAGCCTTACTTACCTGTCTTTCTAAAGCTTTTGAATCAATCCTTAGCTGGAAGATTCATAAGCATCTATCCACTTCTGAGCTTCTATCTGATTGCCAGTATGGGTTCTGCAAGGGGTGTTCTACTGGTGATTTTCTTGCTCCCTTAACTGACTTCTGGTCATCCTCTCTGAGACGTTTCAGTGAAACCCATTCAGATATAAATTTGGGCTGTTAACTAATTTTTACCATCTTTCTTTTGAATTGAGTTGTGAAGTTCATTGACTGAAAGCAATTTTTGATACCAATGTTTCTCATTCCAGATGAAGTATCTGACCATGAGTTCAGCACTTAAGAAGCTGCAAGAGAAAGAGACAGCATGCAACTTGTCCACAGTTTTAGACAAACACTCTGATCTTGTACCTGCTGTCTATGAAGGTTAGAACATGGTAAATTACGAGTTTTCTTTTGACTTGGATTGACTTTAAAAATTTCATCAAGGCTGGTACAAAAGTTTATCATCATGAACAGCTCTTGTTTTCAGTAATAACTGCAAAGTATACAATTTTCCAGGGGGCCTTACAATATGGGAGTGCACCTGGGATCTTCTAAATCATTTAGCAGACATGGACATAATTTTTAAAAATAAAAGGTAAGCCATCTTAATTACAATTTAAAAAAAGAGGTTTGCATTCTGATTTTTAATTACAGTCATTTCCTTCTTAATGAGATTCTCTTTCACTGACCTGAAGGCTTCCAGTGTTATTAACCGAGTGACAAGTGCATGAATGACCCGCAGGTGAAAATATTGGTGAGATCCATGAATGGACATGTGTCCTGCTTACACCTCCATTTTCTTTTAGGTTCATTCTTTCCTTGTGACTTTCCTTATTATCCTGCATCTGAAAGATTCATAGCTGTTGAAGTACACATGCATGTAGATACAAGTTTGTTACCCGCTTTAAAGTTCACACAATTGGATTTTTTTCATCAAATTTTACTTTTTTTTTTTTGTGATAAAAGTTTGAAAATTTGACTTATTTTTGGTTTTCTATAACAGTTAGGCTATTTACTGTATATGCTTTCATCAAAGATGCATCCCATTTTCAAGTTTATATTTTGAAAAAAAAATAATAATAATAATAATAATATCCTGACATTGACCAATTTTACTAGATGTTTTGTTGATTGTTTCATGACTTGCAGTACATGTTTTTTTTATATACTACTGGACCAGCACCACCTTGTAATATGTATATACCAGCTTGTAGTCAAAATCCTTGAGACCTAGACTAGACCCTCTGAGACCAAGACCAGACCCTCTGAGACCAAGACCAGACCCTCTGAGACCAAGACCAGACCTTCTAAGACCAAGACCAGACCCTCTAAGACCAAGACCAGACTCTCTAAGACCAAGACCAGACCATCTAAGACCAAGACCAGACCCTCTAAGACCAAGACCAGACCCTCTGAGACAAGACCAGACCCTCTAAGATCAATACCAGACCCTCTGAGACCAAGACCAGACCCTCTAAGACAGTGGTTTTCAAACTATTTAGTATGACGGCACACTAAGAAACAACTAATATTTTTGTGGCACACCTGCCATTTATATATATATATATATATATATATATATATATATATATATATATATATATATATATATATATATATATATATATATATATATATATATATATATATATATATATAATAATTAGTCACCCTTGATGAATATAAATTACACTTTACAATAGTTTCATTAGATTATGTACACAAATCAAAATCCCACCCAAATTTTCGAGGCACACGAAGGAGATAATGGCGGAACACGAGTGTGCCGCGGCACACACTTTGAAAATCACTGCTCTAAAACCAAGACCAGACCCTCTAAGACCAAGACCAGACCCTTGAGACCAAGACCAGACACTCTAAGACCAAGACCAGACCCTCTGAGATCAAGACCAGACCCTCTAAGACCAAGACCAGACCCTCTAAGACCAAGACCAGACCCTCTAAGACCAAGACCAGACCCTCTAAGACCAAGACCAGACCCTCTGAGACCAAGACCAGACCCTCTAAGACCAAGACCAGACCCTCTAGGACCAAGACCAGACCCTCTAAGACCAAGACCAGACCCTCTGAGACCAAGACCAGACCCTCTAAGATCAAGACCAGACCCTCTGAGACCAAGACCAGACCCTCTAAGATCAAGACCAGACCCTCTGAGACCAAGACCAGACCCTCTAAGATCAAGACCAGACCCTCTGAGACCAAGACCAGACCCTCTAAGATCAAGACCAGACCCTCTGAGACCAAGACCAGACCCTCTAAGATCAAGACCAGACCCTCTGAAACCAAGATCAAGACCAGACCCTCTGAGACCAAGACCAAACCCTCTGAGACCAAGACCAGACCCTCTGAGACCAAGATCAAGACCAGACCCTCTGAAACCAAGATCAAGACCAGACCCTCTGAGACCAAGACCAGATCCTCTAAGACCAAGACCAGACCCTCTGAGACCAAGACCAGACCCTCTAAGATCAAGACCAGACCCTCTGAGACCAAGACCAGAAACTCTAAGATCAAGACCAGACCCTCTGAGACCAAGACCAGACCCTCTAAGATCAAGACCAGACCCTCTGAGACCAAGACCAGACCCTCTAAGATCAAAACCAGACCCTCTGAGACCAAGACCAGACCCTCTAAGATCAAGACCAGACCCTCTGAAACCAAGATCAAGACCAGACCCTCTGAGACCAAGACCAAACCCTCTGAGACCAAGACCAGACCCTCTGAGACCAAGACCAGACCCTCTAAGATCAAGACCAGACCCTCTGAAACCAAGATCAAGACCAGACCCTCTGAGACCAAGACCAGACCCTCTAAGATCAAGACCAGACCCTCTGAAAACAAGATCAAGACCAGACCCTCTGAGACCAAGACCAGACCCTCAAAGATCAAGACCAGACCCTCTGAGACCAAGAGCAAACCCTCTAAGATCAAGACCAGACCCTCTGAAACCAAGATCAAGACCAGACCCTCTGAGACCAAGACCAAACCCTCTGAGACCAAGACCAGACCCTCTGAGACCAAGACCAGACCCTCTAAGATCAAGACCAGACCCTCTGAAACCAAGATCAAGACCAGACCCTCTGAGACCAAGACCAGACCCTCTAAGATCAAGACCAGACCCTCTGAAACCATGATCAAGACCAGACCCTCTGAGACCAAGACCAGACCCTCTAAGATCAAGACCAGACCCTCTGAAAACAAGACATAAAAAATAAAAATAAATAAAAATTGTGAATGTTTTGATTTGCACTGCATGAAATATAGTCCTGTCCTGTTTGTAAGGAGTGGGTTTGAACTTCTTGGTCATTGAATACAAATTTGATTACTGCTGATGATGCCAACATGATTACTCATTCACAATTTCATTGCATGAAACAAAATAGTGGTGTGCGTATGAGAAGAAAGCGAGGCTACACCAGTATAGGCCCGGATCCAAGAAGTATTAGCAATGTTGTTTACTGAGATAGTAATGTTGCTAACTGAGATAGCAACCTTTTCAGCTACACACAGCATCCACAGAACCAAATGATGACTAACAACATCACTAGTAAAACAACTGCCTCAGAAGTACTGTTAACTCCCCTCAACACGAGGACGCGTATACTGCATGCTGTGCCATATGACCGGTGCAGTTGCGTCACCATGATTTTAGTCAAATTAATCAAATACTGCGTCCTGGTATAATTAGGTGAAACGGTATAAGACAAACATAGCTTTTACTTTTAAGGGAGTGATTATTATCACCGCACAGTGATGATATTGCTGATGTTGTTATCACCGCACAGTGATTTTGCCGATGTTGTTATCACCGCACAGGGATATTATTGCCGATGTTGTTATCACCGCACAGTGATATTATTGCCGATGTTGTTATCACCGCACAGTGATATTATTGCCGATGTTGTTATCACCGCACAGTGATATTATTGCCGATGTTGTTGTCACCGCACAGTGATATTATTGCCAATGTTGTTATCACCGCACAGTGATATTATTGCCAATGTTGTTATCACCGCACAGTGATATTATTGCCGATGTTGTTATCACCACACAGTGATATTATTGCCGATGTTGTTATCACCACACAGTGATATTATTGCCGATGTTGTTATCACCGCACAGTGATATTATTGCCGATGTTGTTATCACCGCACAGTGATATTATTGCGGATGTTCTTATCACCGCTGGTGATATTATTGCCGATGTTGTTGTCACCGCTGGTGATATTATTGCCAATGTTGTTATCACCGCTGATGATATTATTGCCAATGTTATTATCACCGCTGGTGATATTATTGCCAATGTTTTTATCACCGCACAGTGATATTATTGCTGATGTTGTTATCACCGCTGATGATATTATTGCTGATGTTGTTATCACCGCAGTGATATTATTGCTGATGTTATTATCACCGCACAGTGATATTATAGCCGATGTTGTTATCACCGCACAGTGATATTATTGTTGATGTTGTTATCACCGCACAGTGATATTATTGTTGATGTTGTTATCACCGCACAGTGATATTATTGCTGATGTTGTTATCACCGCACAGTGATATTATTGCTGATGTTATTATCACCGCACAGTGATATTATTGCTGATGTTATTATCACCGCACAGTGATATTATTGCTGATGTTATTATCACCGCACAGTGATATTATTGCTGATGTTGTTATCACCGCACAGTGATATTATTGCTGATGTTATTATCACTGCACAGTGATATTATTGCTGATGTTATTATCACCGCACAGTGATATTATTGCTGATGTTACTATCACCGCACAGTCATATTATTGCTGATGTTATTATCACTTTGATGATATTATTGATGATGTTATTATCACCGCACAGTGATATTATAGCTGATGTTATTATCACCGCACAGAGATATTATTGCTGATGTTATTATCACTGCACAGTGATATTATTGCTGATGTTATTATCACCGCACAGTGATATTACTGCTGATGTTGTTATCACTGCACAGTGATATTGCCGATGTTGTTATCACCGCACAGTGATATTATTGCTGATGTTGTTATCACCGCACAGTGATATTATTGCCCATGTTATTATCACCGCACAGTGATATTATTGCCCATGTTGTTATCACCGCACAGTGATATTATAGATGAGGTTATTTTCACCGCACAGTGATATTATTGCTGATGTTGTTATCACCGCACAGTGATATTATTGCTGATGTTGTTATCACCGCACAGTGATATTATTGCCGATGTTGTTATCACCGCTGGTGATATTATTGCGATGTTGTTATCACCGCTGGTGATATTATTGCCGATGTTGTTATCACCACAGTGATATTATTGCCGATGTTATCACCACACGGTGATATTATTGCCAATGTTGTTATCACCGCTGATGATATTATTGCCGATGTTGTTATCACCACACAGTGATATTATTGCCAATGTTGTTATCACCGCACAGTGATATTATTGCCGATGTTGTTATCACCGCACAGTGATATTATTGCCAATGTTATTATCACCGCACAGTGATATTATTGCCAATGTTGTTATCACCGCACAGTGATATTATTGCCAATGTTGTTATCACCGCACAGTGATATTATTGCCAATGTTGTTATCACCGCACAGTGATATTATTGCCGATGTTGTTATCACCGCACAGTGATATTATTGCCAATGTTATTATCACGCTGGTGATATTATTGCCAATGTTGTTATCACCGCACAGTGATATTATTGCCAATGTTATTATCACCGCACAGTGATATTATTGCTGATGTTATTATCATCGCACAGTGATATTATAGATGATGTTATTTTCACCGCACAGTGATATTATTGCTAATGTTATTATCATCACACAGTGATATTATAGATGATGTTATTATCACCGCATAGTGATATTATTGTTGATGTTATTATCATCGCACAGTGATATTATTGCTAATGTTATTATCATCACACAGTGATATTATAGATGATGTTATTATCACCGCACAGTGATATTATTGTTGATGTTATTATCATCGCACAGTGATATTATAGATGATGTTATTATCACCGCACAGTGATATTATTGCTGATGTTGTTATCACCGCACAGTGATATTATAGATGATGTTATCACTGCACAGTGATATAATTGCTGATGTTATTATCACCGCACAGTGATATTACAGATGATGTTATTATCACCGCACAGTGATATTATTGCTGATGTTATTATCACCGCACAGTGATATTATTGCTGATGTTATTATCACCGCACAGTGATATTATTGCTGATGTTATTATCACCGCACAGTGATGTTATTGCTGATGTTATTATCACCGCACAGTGATATTATTGCTGATGTTATTATCACCGCACAGTGATATTATTGCTGATGTTATTATCACGCTGATGATATTATTGCTGATGTTATTATCACCGCACAGTGATAATATTGCTGATGTTATTATCACCGCACAGTGATACTATTGCTGATGTTATTATCACCGCACAGTGATATTATTGCTGATGTTATTATCACCACACAGTGATATTATAGTTGATGTTATTATCACCGCACAGTGATATTATTGCTAATGTTATTATCACCACACAGTGATATTATTGCTGATGTTATTATCACTGCACAGTGATATTATTGCTGATGTTATTATCACCGCACAGTCATATTATTGCTGATGTTATTATCACTGCACAGTGATATTATTGCTGATGTTATTATCACCGCACAGTGATATTATTGCTGATGTTATTATCACCGCACAGTCATATTATTGCTGATGTTATTATCACCGCACAGTGATATTATTGCTGATGTTATTATCACCGCACAGTGATGTTATTGCTGATGTTATTATCACCGCACAGTGATATTATAGATGATGTTATTATCACCGCACAGTGATATTATTGCTGATGTTATTATCACCACACAGTGATATTATTGCCGATGTTATTATCACTGCACAGTCATATTATAGCTGATGTTATCATCACCACACAGTGATATTATTGCCGATGTTATTATCACTGCACAGTCATATTATAGCTGATGTTATTATCACCACACAGTGATATTATTGCTGATGTTATTATCACTGCACAGTCATATTATAGCTGATGTTATCATCACCACACAGTGATATTATTGCCGATGTTATTATCACTGCACAGTCATATTATAGCTGATGTTATCATCACCACACAGTGATATTATTGCCGATGTTATTATCACTGCACAGTCATATTATAGCTGATGTTATTATCACCACACAGTGATATTATTGCCGATGTTATTATCACTGCACAGTCATATTATAGCTGATGTTATCATCACCGCACAGTGATATTATTGCCGATGTTATTATCACTGCACAGTCATATTATAGCTGATGTTATTATCACCACACAGTGATATTATTGCTGATGTTATTATCACCACACAGTGATATTATTGCTGATGTTATTATCACCGCACAGTCATATTATAGCTGATGTTATTATCACCGCACAGTGATATTATTGCCGATGTTGTTATCACCGCACAGTCATATTATAGCTGATGTTATTATCACCGCACAGTGATATTATTGCTGATGTTATTATCACCACACAGTGATATTATTGCTGATGTTATTATCACCACACAGTGATATTATTGCTGATGTTATTATCACCACACAGTGATATTATAGCTGATGTTATTATCACCACACAGTGATATTATTGCCGATGTTATTATCACCGCACAGTCATATTATAGCTGATGTTATTATCACCGCACAGTGATATTATTGCCGATGTTATTATCACCGCACAGTCATATTATAGCTGATGTTATTATCACCGCACAGTGATATTATTGCCGATGTTATTATCACCCACAGTCATATTATAGCTGATGTTATTATCACTGCACAGTGATATTATTGCTGATGTTATTATCACCGCACAGTGATGTTATTGCTGATGTTATTATCACCGCACAGTGATATTATTGCTGATGTTATTATCACCGCACAGTGATATTATTGCTGATGTTGTTATCACCGCACAGTGATATTATTGCTGATGTTATTATCACCGCACAGTGATATTATTGCTGATGTTGTTATCACCGCACAGTGATATTATTGCTGATGTTGTTATCACCGCACAGTGATATTATTGCTGATGTTGTTATTACCGCACAGTGATATTATTGCTGATGTTGTTATCACTGCACAGTGATATTATATATGATGTTATCACTGCACAGTGATATTATTGCTGATGTTATTATCACCGCACAGTGATATTATAGATGAGGTTATTTTCACCGCACAGTGATATTATTGCTGATGTTATTATCACTGCACAATGATATTATAGATGATGTTATTATCACCGCACAGTTAATTTATAGATGATGTTATTATCACCGCACAGTGATATTATTGCCGATGTTATTATCACCGCACAGTGATATTATTGCCGATGTTATTATCACCATACAGTGATATTATAGCTGATGTTATTACAGCACACTGTTATCAGAAGTGACGATGTTATCACCGTATGAATATGGATTAAGTGGTAAGAGGGCAGTGAAGGGGGAGTGGGGAGGATGGAACATGGATTAAGTGGTAAGAGGGCAGTGAAGGGGGAGTGGGGAGGATGGAACATGGATAAGTGGTAAGAGGGCAGTGAAGGGGGAGTGGGAGGATGGAACATGGATTAAGTGGTAAGAGGGCAGTGAAGGGGGAGTGGGGAGGATGGAACATGGATAAGTGGTAAGAGGGCAGTGAAGTGGGAGTGGGAGGATGGAACATGGATTAAGTGGTAAGAGGGCAGTGAAGGGGGAGTGGGGAGGATGGAACATGGATAAGTGGTAAGAGGGCAGTGAAGTGGGAGTGGGGAGGATGGAACATGGATAAGTGGTAAGAGGGCAGTGAAGGGGGAGTGTGGAGGATGGAACATGGATAAGTGGTAAGAGGGCAGTGAAGGGGGAGTAGGTAGGGCGGAACATGGTTTAGTGGTTTGAGGGTAGTGAAGGGGAAATGGAGAGGGCTTATCATGGTTAAGTGGTAAGAGGGCAGTGAAGGGGGAGTAGGGTAGGTTTACCATGGTTAAGTGGTAAGAGGGGGAGTAGGGAGGGAGGTGATAAGAGGGTAGTGAAGGGGGAGTTTGGAGGGAGGAACATCTGGATCTTTGTTTATCACTGTAATAACCAGTATAGTAGTTGGGGAGGCAGTGGCTGAGTGGTTAGCGTGCCGGCCTCACATTCGGTGCGTTGTCCATGATGTAGGTTCGAATCCGCCACTACCACCTGGGATTTTTCAGTCACTGCCGAGTGGCCTAAGACTACCCACATGCTGTCCTGAAGACCACCCATCAACCTGGAATCTAGAAGAAGCTGTACAGCACAAGTGAAATCAAGAATGAGCTCCGGGAGGCAGCATGAGCCAATAATAATGGCGCCACTATAAACAATTGCTTGCGCCACGATGGGCTCGGGCTGACCATCAGACCCATATGGATTAGCCTACCAGCGCTATAGGCCACATGTAAAAATAAAAAAATAAATAAATAAATAGTAGTAGCCACCTCCAGTCACCCAACGTGTAATCAGATGCTCGACTCAACACACATGAACCTGCTGACCTCAGCCAAGGCAACATGGAGGAAGACACTTACGCACAAGTTCCAGATTATCCATCTACCAACCAGGAGCCAAACAACATGGAGTCAGGCACGTCAGCAGAGCCACATGAACATCAACCCAATCCACTTGCCGACCACGGGCAAGTGGACTACCTACTTGTACAGACACAACATCTGTCTTTAGGGATATTTTATCCACGGAGACGTTCAACTCTTGAAGAATTTAACAATAGTGAAGTCTTTTAGCTCAGTTATCAGAGAAAATATGCATCGTCAGAAGCAAATCCCTGACGGACCCAAGTACGGATCAGTTTCTTTTTTGTGTGAACATTTTGGCGATCTGAAACGGAAAGGACTTGGCATACGACAAAAACAGTGATACCTTACATGTTGCTGTAACGTGTTGGTGGCACTCAGTGCAAGAAAAATCAAGCTGGTTATCACAAAGACCCATCTGCAGCAAAATCATGAGGTCAGTGTAGCTTTACAGCGATTCTATAACCAGAAACGCACTGTCAAGTTCGGAGGTGGGAGACGCAGGGGATGTACTGAAACTTAACCCAGATAACAGACAGTTGAAATCTTTCCTGCAGGGTAAAGCGGAAGCGGAAAGTGAAAAATTGTGAGGGAATATCAGACATCGGCAAGTTGACTGAAATAGTGAATGAAATACTGGATGAAGGAAAAGGCAAGAAAAATATAACAGTAGATGACAGTGGGGCCATGCAAATGATTGCATTTGCTACCTAACAAGCTCATACTCTAAAATATCCAGAAATATTTTCCATGGATGGAACTTACAAAATTAATAGATTTAACTATCCACTCTACATGATTCTTATCCAAGACAACTTAGGTCATGACAGGGCTGTCTTTTACGCATTTGTAAGTAGAGAAAAAGCAGACATAGTGATTGAGGTAACATTATCGCTAAATGGTGACAATAAAGCCACTGTTATTTTCACTGTACAGTGACAATAAAGTGATCTGTATTATCAGCCTATTTTTTACCTTTGATTCTTTAAACAAATAAATGAGTGAGAATCAAAAATAACATTTCAATGGAGGGAGCATTAAGGGCACCCCAAAAATATTATTCTTATTAGTAAGGTGAAAGTGAAAAGTAAAAGGAGGGATTGACTTGAATTTAGCAGTTCTCAGCACAAAATGTTCAATATCTTTTCCTTATATATATATATATATATATATATATATATATATATATATATATATATATATATATATATATATATATATATATATATATATATATATATATATATATATATATATATATATATATATATATATATATATATATATATATATATATATATATATATATATATATATATATATATATATATATATATATATATATATATATATATATATATATATATATATATATATATATATATATATATATATATATATATATATATATATATATATATATATTATGTATTGATATTATATATATATATATATATATATATATATATATATTATATATATATATTTCATTGTTACAGAGTGCTAGAGATAGGCTGTGGGGCTGCACTACCAGCAATCTTCTGTGCCCTCCATGGAGCTCACATCACCTTGCAAGACTATGTAAGACATAATTTAGTGGGAGAGTTGCGTGAACATGTTTGCCTTATTATTATTATTATTTTATTTTATTTTATTTATTTATTTATTTATTTATTTATTTATTTTTTTTTTTTTTTTTTGGTTTGTGTGTGAGTGATATAATGGTTTTGGAATGTGAAAAAAATGTAATATCAGTATGGCGCTTGAATTTATATATGGAAAGAGCTTTATTAAGAAGTAAAGACAAAGGATAGTTGTGATAAATTATGTGGAATTGATACTGGGTACATACAATTGACCCTCGATTTCTTAGACCATTAGGAGAAAGTACCTGTCCAGGAATGCAAAAGTCCAGGAATCGAGAATGGCTAGTGTTTGGGGGCCACAGTGCATTCCTAGGCGTTTACTATAGTACTTGGTCCTACAATTATGAATACACTCGACCCTCATTTTCCCAGACTAATAGGAGGGAGCACCTGTCTGAGCACCACAAATGTCCAGGAATCAGAAATTGACACAGTCAGGGAGCCACAACCCACTCCCAGATGTTTATCATACTCAGTTCAGCAATCACCATTATTCAGTACCTGCCCCGGATTTCTACCGCACTTTGTCCAGCACACTTAAGCAGCACATCTGAGAGATTAACTACAGGTAGTCCTTGAGTTATGACAGGGTTTGGTTCCAACAGGCAGGTCACAAGCCAAATTAGTTGCAGGTCAAAATTTACATTAAAAAATAAAATTAGATATTATTTAAATATCGCAGCATGGATAGAGCGATGTTCCCACACTTTCTGTCCTCCCCTTTAAACCTCCCTCTGCTCTCATGTGCTTGCCTTGTCCTCAGTCTTGTGTTTGATTGACCCTTTATCCACACAATGTTGTGCAACATCATGAAACAGAGCTACCAAGTTTTACCAAGATGGTGCTGTTAGCTAAACGCCCCACCAAGTCATTGGACCGGGAATTGTGTTGGTGGAGGACCAGTGTTTGTAGACAAAGGACATGTCTTAGTTATATGAGTGGCCAGTGTCACCTCTGCTGCATCTTCATACCTTCTCTGAATGTTTAATTCAAGTATGATCACTGTTTCCAGTAAACCATTGCCTTTAACCTAAACAGTCATACC
This sequence comes from Eriocheir sinensis, assembly GCF_024679095.1. Classification (NCBI taxonomy): domain Eukaryota; kingdom Metazoa; phylum Arthropoda; class Malacostraca; order Decapoda; family Varunidae; genus Eriocheir; species Eriocheir sinensis. The sequence continues at coordinate 449,365 of NW_026111172.1, read as the reverse complement.
GAGACTGCCTGCAACAGTCATTGCTGTGAGGTTAGCTGCACCACGACACATGCCTCTACCTCCTGTCATTACTGATACTATAGATCCTAATTAATGTGAGATAGATACTAAAGAAATATGCATGAAATGAAATTTGTACTAAATGGGATTTTGTGATGTGGGATCAGTGGGACTGTCTTTTTTATTTTATTTATGCTTTTTAGTTAAGAAGTCAGCTCAAGGGCAAAATTATAGAAACAAAATATGCATATGTATACCATTATAGAGCTGTTCCTGCACACACCAGGCCTTGCTGTATCTTTCCCATTATTTACAAACATGGCATACACACTTCATGGGTTGTCACCTCTTGTTAACACAAAGCCTTCCACCCATGCACACCACCCCATCTTTGAATAGACATGTTGAGCGTGCAACTGGGGCAACAAGTTGCATCATGATGGTGCCATTAATCAAATGACCTTAGGAATCATGGTTTGGTGGGAGGGCACCAGTGTTTTTAAACAAAGGAGACATTGTAGTTATATGAGTGTGGCCATTATCACCTCATCTCCATTTTGCCTTCCGCACATCTTTCGTTCAACTATGTCACCTATATGAGCTGCTGCAGGAATATTGTTGGGGAACTGTTGTGTGGAACACCATTTTTATTGTGCACAACTGATGCACTGTTTTGTTGGACTCACTTCCCCCACCCCCCCTTCAGTGGGAAGTTGTGCACCAAACAGGTCCAGTGAACGCAGGGTACGCCTTACTTTCTCTTGTTTAAACATGACCACGCCCATACACACAACTTAATGGACCCTTTATTAACCCCTACAGTCTAGGTGGGCCTGAAGGTTGCTGTGCACACTGCCTGGGTATTTTCCACTTCAAATTAAATGAAAACTACTTAAGCAGCATGAATATGAAATGTGTCATTGATTACTTAAATTCTTCTTTTGTGTTATGCAGTTGCATAACAAAATTTTGGCAAATGAATCCACCACATTTAGAAAAAAAAATATTTGGAGAATGAAATGTTTTAATCAACTTGAGGAATAGTGTGGCATGTAGCAACTATCTGTGGAGGGTTTGGCCACAGAGATTATAGTAAGGAACAAATTTCATGAATTTGGCCAATGATAGCACTTACTTGCAAACAATATGTAGAAATGTAATGCCTGGGGGGTGTATGGGGGGGTTAACCCGGTAGCAGCTGGGATCATGTTTCTTAATGGTCCCTTTAAGCGAGAAAATGAGAAAAATCACCCCTCACACAAACCATTTCATAATATATAGCAAAACATTTGTGATCAGATTATGCATGATCTATTTTGGGGGGTTGTTATCATGGCACATATTTGGCCCGTCGCTGCTACACGGTAAAGCCACAAATTTGGCCCGTCGCTGCTACCGGGTTAATGGGGGTCTTTTCGACTTTATTTAAAAATGAGTGTTAATAACGACTGGAGTTGAGGATGAATTTGAACTAAAACACCTGTGTGACTGAGTTTATATACAGTGCTCGCCATAAACATTGTCGCACCCCTCTCCCACGCTGCGCCAGGTAATATAAACATGTACTGCATCCAGAGAAATTTATTGAACTTACAACTAATACTTTGTTGGCTTTCCTTGACGTCTCCTGCACTCTTCCAAACGGGCCGGAAGGCTGTCTGCAAGCACCATGAGATGCTGGGAAGCGAGTGTGTTCCAAAGGTGGTGAAGCGCAGCTTGGAGTTTGGCCACGGTTGAACAGTCGTGGCTGCGTAACTCCCGTCTTATTATCGCTCACAAATTTTCAATTGGGTTCAAATCCGGGGAATTAGCAGGCCAGTCTTCGAAGAACGGCACACAGCAGTCCCTGAGCCACTGCTTCACTGACTTAGCAGTATGGCATGGTGCACCGTCCTGCATGAAGGTGGAGGCCTGACACATCTCGAAAGACCCTGGTAGATGGTCACACAGAAGCTTGAGGTAGTTCCCCTGATTCATTGTGGTGTTCTTGGGTAACATCATGAGGCTCCCCACCCCGTGGTAGGAAAAGCATCCCCACACCATCAATGAAACAGGGAATCTGACGGCAGGAGCGGTGTAGCGGGGGTCGAGCGGGTCGCTGCCTGGGCGCCGGTACACGCAACCTTGACTGCTGGCTGTCACTGTGAATCTTGATTCATCGCTCCACAGCACGCCACGCCACTGCTCCATGGTCCAGTCTTTCATCCTGTCACAAAATGCAAGGCTCTTCTCTTGCTGGGCTACAGTAACCACAGGCTTGGGCCGCGCTGCATAGCTCAGGTACTGGAGGCCGTCGTGGATGCGGCGCGATAATGTCCTCACAGACACATTACCAAGCAATCCCAAGTTGTCTTCCCTGGTTTTCCTGGCCGATACTCGTGGATTGCGTTCGACTTCACGGTGTACCACTCTCAGGGTTTGCAGGGAAGTTTTGCGGGTATTTCCTGGTGGTTTCTTCTTGGCGGGTATTTTGTTGCCGCCGAGTTCACCCATACGCTTCACGTATCTTTGAACCTGGCGGACACTGACGCCCGTCTGGTCAGAGATAGCCCGTGTGGAGTGTCCAGCCTTGTGGAGAGCTGAGATGGCTGCGATGTCATCCGCGACAAGATCTGGTAGCGCACCATTGTCCAGGAAAACAGCTAAACAGCAGAGTAACTGCAAGCCAGTCTGGGGGGGTGGCGCGGGAACCCAGCAAAAAAGCGGACCCCAGTCAGAGTGATTGACAGGTGCTTGTCACTTCTTCCTGCCATTGCAAGCTGCCCAACACCCAGGCTGAGATGCCAGATGTGTAATAATTCAAATTAAAGCACCCGATGCCCGCCAAGGAAAGCGCGCGCGTTTTGATCTTTCAAACGGACACCGTGGTCTCTGGCGACAATGTTTATGACGAGCACTGTAGTAGGCTGCCACCACCCCAAGATCTATTGATCGAACCCAACAGCTACACAGGGAGAAAGAGAAGAATAAACTTGACTGTGAAACTAAACTAACTGAGTCACGCCGGGTGAGATACTGGAAGAACTCTTTGGTAGTGCGAACACTTTCTATGGGAGGACGTGAGGCTGTTAATTTCCTGTGTGCCTTCTTGCCAATATACCATAACTTAAATACTAAAGGAAGGGATAATTGAAAGAGACAACAATATTTATCATTAAAGGAATTTACTGTGGCTACTGACAGCAATCTCTACTCTGTTCCCTCCTATTATCTCTATCCTAAATTTCAATCCAAAGCTGGATGTTACGTCTATGTGCGCAACGACGTAACTTGCTCTCGTGCCCACGACCTTGACTCTTCTGAATTTTCCACCATCTGGCTAAGATTTCATTGTCATTCTATTACTAAATACATCTGTGCTGTTTATCTCTCACCTAACTCTACTAACTATGTAAAATTCTTTGACTACTCAAACTCTAACGTGGAGCACATCTTGACCCACTCTCCCTTCACTGAAATCTCCATCCTAGGAGATTTCAATGTTCATCACCAGCTCTGGCTTTCATCCCCTTTCACTGACCAGCCTGGTGAACAAGCCTACAACTTTGCTCTCCTCAATGATCTAGAGCAGTTGGTTCAGCAACCTACATGTATTCCCGACCGTCTTGGAGACAGACCCAACATACTAGACCTCTTCCTTACCTCTAACCCTTCTGCCTACTCTGTCAAACTGTTCTCTCCGTTGGGCTCCTCTGATTACAACCTTATTTCTGTATCCTTTCCTATCGCTCCTGTACAGCCTCTGGACCTACCGAAGAGGCAATGCTTCCGGCATTTTGCTTCCGCTCAGTGGGATGACCTGAGGATGTACTTTTTACGATTTCCCGTGGAATGATTACTGCTTCCAGGAGAGAGACCCCACTGTGTGTGCCCAGCCCATCACAGAGGTGATTGTCTCTGGAATGGAGGCACACATTCCACGTACTTTCTCTACTCCTCATGCTAAAAAGCTTTGGTTTAATCATGCTTGTTCTTGTGCTGTCAAAGATATAGAGGCAGCTCACAAAAGGTACCAGAGCCTTCGCACTCCTTCTAACCATGATCTTTACATTTCTGCCCGGAATTGTGCAAAATCTATTCTTCGACTTACCAGAAACTCTTTCATTCATAGTAAATGTCAAAACCTTGCTTTTTCTAATTCTTCCAGAGACTTCTGGCACCTAGCCAAAAATATTTCCGTCCTCTCCTTAACCCTGATGACAGCACCACCATCTCGTCTATCCCTAAGGCTGAACTCTTCTCTCAAACTTTCTGTAAAAATTTTGCTCTGGACGATTCTGGGCATATTCCTCCTACTCATCCCCCCTTTGACTCCATTATGCCTGTTAGTAAGATTCAATTCTATGCCCTCTCTGGCCTCAACTCTCAGAAGTCTTATGGACCTGATAGAGTGCCTCCTATTGTCCTTAAAAACTGTGCTTCCATGCTGACACCCTGCCTGGTCAAGCTCTTTTGCCTCTTCCTATCAACATCTACCTTTCCTTCCTGCTGGAAGTATGCCTTCATACTGTCTGTGCCTAAGAAGGATGACCATTCCAATCCCTCAAACTACTGCCCTATAGCTTTTCTTTCCTGTCTATCTAAAGCTTTTGAATCAATCCTTAACCGGAAGATTCAAAAGCACCTTTCCACTTCTGACTTTCTATCTGATCGCCAGTATGGGTTCCATAAGGGGCGTTCTACTGGTGATCTTCTTGCTCTCTTAACCCTTTCATTGATAATCGCTCGCAGCGAAACTATCCCTCGAGGCGCACTCGGGCAGCCCAGCTGGGGGAGGGGAGTCTCTTTTAACTGCTATATCTCAAAAACTATTTATCACAGCTAAAAAAACAAAAACTCCATTGTAAAGAGGAGGCCAAGATCTATAAGATTCGGTTATGTAAGCCTCTCCTGCGAACATATAGGCACGTTCAGGGGGTGTTGCCAGTGAGTGCGACTGGCGCTCGCAGCGAGCTTTTAGCACCACCACGCTTGTGCTCACGCTTTTAACCTCTGCATCTCAAAAACTATTCATCACAGCTAAAAAACAAAAACACCATTGGAAAGAGGAGGCCAAGATCTATAAGGTTCGGTTATGTAAGCCTCTCCTGCGAATGTACAGAGATGTTCATCAAGTAACGCTATTGCTCGCTCTTTCAACCGCTATATCTTAAAAACTATTCATCACAACTAAAAAACAAAAACATCATTGGAAAGAGAAGGTCAAGATCTATAAGATTTGGTAATGTAAGCCTCTCCTGCAAACGTACAGGCACATTCAGGGGGTGTTGCCTGTGAAGACGTACATTTATGCGTGCGCGACGGTCAGCCGTAAGGCAACTACTGAGTGGATCTCTTGATGATGGGGTGCTGGCAGGGCAGTATTGCCAGCTGCAAAATTTACAACTATTTGGTCAAAAAATCAGTCAGTGAAGCTATGCAAAAATGCCGCTATATTGGACAACAACATCCACCAGTTACTCATCCATAGATTTTCCGCGTTTTTCTGCACTAGGCTGATATGATTTTCCACCAAATTTAGTGGAAAACCCACTGAATTGGCAATGCTGTGGGGTGAGAAATAGTGGTGGAACACTCATACGTGGGAAATTTGAGTGCGACTGGCTCTCGCAGCAAGGATTTAGCACCACCAGCAAGTTATGCTAGTCCTCGCTGCGAGGATTAAGCATCGAAAGGTTTAACTGACTCTTGGTCATCCTCTCTTAGCCATTTCAGTGAAACTTTCTCAGTTGCGCTAGACATATCGAAAGCTTTCGAGTCTTGCACAGTTCTTTGCTTTCTAAACTGCCCTCTTTCGGATTCTATCCTTGTCTCTGTTCCTTTATCTCCAGTTTCCTTTCCGGCCGGTCACTGTTCTTCCCCTAAACCTATCAACAGTGGTGTTCCACAGGGCTCTGTCCCACTCTCTTCCTGTTATTCATCAATGATCTTTCCATAACAAACTGTCCTATCAACTCATATACTGACAACTCCACTCTGCACTATTCAACTTTTTTCAATAGAAGACCCTCTCAACAGGAATTACAAGACTCCAGACTGGAGGCTGCAGAACGCTTAACCTCAGACCTTGCTATCATTTCCGATTGGGGTAAAAGGAACCTTGTGTCCTTCAATGCCTCAAAAACCCAATTTCTCCACCTATCAACTCAACACAATCTTCCAAACACCTATCCCCTATTCTTCAACAACACTCAGCTGTCACCTTCTTCAACACTAAACATCCTCGGTCTATCCTTAACTAAAAATGTTAACTGGAAACTTCACATCTCTTCTCTCACTAAATCAGATTCCTCGAGGTTGGGCGTTCTGTATCGTCTCCACCAGTTCTTCTCCCCCGCACAGTTGCTATCCATATACAAGGGCCTTGTCACCCCTCATATGGAGTATGCATCTCACATGAGGGGGGGCTGCACTCACTCAGCTCTCATGACAGAGTGGAGTCTAAGGCCCGTACCAAGAGTCGTGAAGGTGGAGCCGCATACCTTCCCTTCGACAAAGTAGGCACGGCCTCAGACCGTGCCTTCAATCCTTACCACAAGTCGCTCGGGAAGGTAAATGCACATACACACACTGCAACCTTCTTTTCACCTACCAGATCTAATGCACTCACACACACATACAAACACACAGTGCTATTCATGGAGGTATAATACCTCCATGGTGCTATTACAGCCATAATATTGTCCGTTTCATTCCATCTGTCCACTCATGAACGTAGATGTAGCACCTGTGCATTGCGAGTTTGTGATTGTGTGAAGATCATTTGAATGTTTTTGTATACAAAAAATCCTCAAACCATCGTATATGAACCTCAAACAGAAGATTTGCATCGATAATATACCATACAAGGACACGAAGAAACAACTTTGTATATCAAACAGTATAGTTTGATCATACTTGAACGACCTATAGCCTTTCAGATACTCATATTTCATCTCATTAAGGGATATAAAGTGACATACGACTCTGCAAGTGTCTATACATAAAAAAAATTGATGTTGCATGTATAAATAACATGGGTAGCCTAATATTTGAAATAGCCTAGCATAGCATTCAACAGTTATTATTTATTATTTCATGTTTTTTCCATTATTAATCATTATTTACATGCAGTAAATTATTAAGATACCCTTTGTTTGCACTTGCAGAGCCAGATGTCTTAACTGAAATGAGAAAGAAATTGAAAAACCATAGATCGTTGGAGAATGTGAGCCACGAAGGTTCCCGCCTGGCTGGCTGGTTTTTCTGTGCTTTGAAGGCACGTGCTGCTGTTGTAAACAAGACAAACATATTCACTGCAACTATAATATATGACTTTCCCATTAGGGAAAAAAATTTCTCAAGTTGTTTTAACTGAATCGCAACTATTTGCCACGCCAAATTTGGAAAATAAACATATTTTTCCTCGAAGGTATGAGGGAAGACACGGGGTAGACCTTACCTTCCCTTCGTCTCTCCCGCAGACCTTCGTTCCAAAAATGCTAGTGACTATAGGTACGCACCGTCCTTACCTTCGATCTTCGTTGCTAAACCTTCGTGACTCTTGGTACGGGCCTAAGGCTCTTTGTCTCATCAGCTCTCCTCCTCTTACTGATAGTCTTCTACCTCTTAAATTCTGCTGCCATGTTGCCTCTTTCTATCTTCTATCAATATTTTCACACTGACTGCTCTTCTGAACTTGCTAACTGCATGCCTCGCCCCCTCCTGTGGCCTCGCCACACACGATTTTCTGCTCAAGCTCATCCCTTTACTGTCCAAATCCCTTACGCACGAGTTAACCAGCATCTTCACTCTTTCATCCCTCACGCAGGTAAACTCTGGAACAATCTTCCTTCGTCTGTATTTCTTCCTGCCTATGACGAACTCTTTCAAGAGGAGGGTATCAGAACACCTCTCCTCCCGAAATTGACCTATCTTTCGGCCACTCCTCTGAACGCTTTTTATAGGAGCAGTGAGTAGCGAGCTTTTTTTTATTTTTTTTTTTTTTTTTTTTTTTTTTTTTTTTTTTTTTTTTTTTTTTTTTTTTTTTTTTGCTCGAGCTGTTTCCTCTGCTGTAAAAAAAAAAAAAAAAAAAAGGACTTGACAAGAACAAATAGTATCAGAGACCTAATCTAGGCCTGGGATAACTTAAGCATATAAACTGAATTCCTAGAGGGCCTAGAGCCACAGTTAGGTGATAGGAACCAAGACTACATTTTGAAACACAAGTTGGGCAAGTTGGGGGTGTATGTGTAAGTGGACACGAGACAACGGGCGCTGAGGCAAGCCACAAATGGACCTTTCAGAGGCCAGAGAACGAGTGAAATTAATTTACAGTATACTATATATATGTGGGTATACATTAGATGATTAGAGTATTAACAAGAAGGGGGCAACAAGAATTTACACAATATTGGAGGGTAAGGGGAGAGAATAGGGCAAGCACACTCCTTACGTCTTGGAGGCCAGAGAACGATTGACGCTCCTAAGTGGCGAGAAAGAGGTGGCGGGAACGGTTAAACTGAATGTGTTTGGATGCGTGAGTTACAGAGGGAAGAAACGGTTGAATTAAAACATCTTGGGGGCTATTAAGTAGGTAACAAGGCTGGGAAGAGGGGGGAGGTTATCAATTTAATTAATACAGTAAAACCCCGATTATCCGAAATGGAAGGGGGGAAGCCTCTTTCGGATAAGCCGATTTTTCGGATAATCCAGATTTATGGCCGCCACTTTGATCGCCGCCAGTTTGATCGACTTTCTTCCTTTTCCCGGTTTCTTTCGGCATGGTGATGTAGAAAGAAGTGAGGTCGAAGCACAGGTAGAACGCGATGCGACTGCCCAGTGTGAAGTGTGTGACGCGACTGCCGCCGACTGACGATGTAAACAATGAAACCAAACAAACACACGCTACGCTAAACAAAGTAGTACGCTTAAAACATGTGATGTAAATGTTTTATTGTATGTTTGTCTGTGTGTCTCCTTGTCTGGACCAGTGTATGTTGATACTTGTGAGCGTTGCAGATCTGAATTGTGAATGTTGCAGAGTGCGATTGTGAATGGTTGTGCAAGCTTGCAAGTGTGACCTTGATGCATCGTGCAGGTGGAGACACAGTATGATGACACATATTATCGCGCAACTCGTATGTTGGAAGGGGAATGTGGCATGGAGTGGAGAGGGGAGTCGTGTTTGTGTCGTTGTCTTGAGAGTACGGTGTGAGAGTAGTCGTGCAGTAGTTTGTTCGTTCGCCGCACCTACGTCCTTGCTGGGGCAAAGGTGCGGATGTGGTGTTGTTGAGAGAGTGTTTAATGTTTTTTGTCTAATACATTGATCTATTCGTTACAAGCTATTTCGGCAATACGTATTAGAAAGCATATTCATTTTAACTGTTCTTATCAATTTTAAATGTGTTAATATAGTACATATGTAGTTACTTTTACTTATTTTTGATGTTTTATAACGTTTTAGTATAGAAAAAAAAAAAAATTTTAATTGCATTATCCAGATCAATTTCGGATAATCCGGTTTTTCGGATAATCCGCTTTCGGATAATCGGGGTTTTACCGTACTCACTCTGGTGAGCAAAATTTAGCACACAAGAAATAAATTTGAACCACTAAGAAGGAAATCAACGAAGCAGGGAACGAACATGTGTCTAGACTGTCTGACAGAAAGGGAAGGGGGAGGAAGGGAGGGGTAACACAGGATTGATGCACAATGACTGACTGGCTGATGTTAATAATTTCCCTCATACTACAGTAGGCTAATTTCCAGGTACCACAGAGATATTGGTAATGTTGGCAGCCACTGATGAGCATCTGGTGGGGTGGTTGTAGTGTTCAATGGGTGTCAAGCACAGAGTCCAACATGTGGCAACAGCTTCTGCATGACTTCCTTGATGCACACTGGCACCCTCTTCTTTTTGGCTGTTTTGACATGTTCTCGTCATATTTTTGTCCATTTTGTTCACTCATACACTTTTTCCATCAACATCTGATATATAAGTGATTGATAAAAAAAATCATTAACATCTGTCAACTTTGTGCACTACACTGAACAGGTTATAGGTGAAGGAATCAAGCAGTTGCCATAAAGCAGCATTGTTTGTGACAAAAATGCTAGATTGGGGTTTACGACTTTTATTTTTGTTTACTTAATTTTTTACTATAATTTTCAATATTTTTTCTAAGACATGTATAGTCCTCATAAAAATACTTATAGATTTGAACTGAATGTTAGAAAACTTTTCATGTGTCAAAACTTAGAAAGTTTTTTTTTTTTACCTCTGGAATGAATTAGGCAAAAAACATGGAACAAATGTTTTGAATAATAAAATTTCTCACTTACAAAATACATTACAAAACCAATCAATTTTATTATACAAGTCCTACTCTTTTTGTTTCCTCCCTTTAGGTTCACTCTTGTTTCTTATTTTCCAGGATTGATGGCTACTGACACAATGGAAACCTTTTACATCAAGCTTTAAGCAACCTTACTCTGTCTCATCCTTGGTAGCATGATCCAAGTTCAAGTTGTTATGGAGACTAGGTTTGGGGATAAAACAAAGGAAAAAATCTGTTAAATTTATTTTAATGAAAGTAACACTCCACTCAACATACAGGTTGAATTCCTGGGACTGGAAGTGTTGTGGATTTTGGATTTTTTTGGATTTTGGAATTTTTGACATTTTCAACAATATCTTTACACCACAGAGCAAACAATCCACAGTAATCACAATGAGTAACAAGCAAAGGTGTTACTGTGACAACTGCTTGATATATAAATGCTTATAAATTGTGTTTTTCAACTTGAAATATAACTTTGCGAGAAAAAAGAGCCAATTCCTTTATATAGTGATGAGATATACCCTCTTTGAGAGGCATGAGAATTGTGGGTGGTATGATATGTTTTCCCAGCAGCACCGATGCTCGGGACTGCCAGAACTCCCTCCTCCATCTTTCCTTCCTTCCTAGATTTGTCCCTCCGTGGAGGGACCACTCCGTTGTCGGGTGACAGCCCATGAAGATGAAGCTGACAGACTGACTTTATCGGCTGTCACCGACCAAAAGTTGGCTCTGTCGACGAGGATTGGCATGCTGATTTCTGCCCTTCTCATCCCGTCTGTTTTTTCTTATCTTCCCATCCTTAATATCTAAAGCGATCAGCAGATATATCAAGGCATTCTTAAGTTTCCCTCGTTCCTCCCTTCCGTCCTTCGTTCCTGTTTGCCTTTGCTCCATATTTTTCTTTGCTTTCTTCCTGACTCAGTCTCCTCCTTATTTTCTTTTTCTTCTCCTTAGGCATGTTTGTAGATAACAAGACATCGAAAAGCAGAGTTACCTTGACGTAAATGTGCAGCAAACAATGAAATCAGTTCCCAGATTGCAATTTAACACAGTTTAACTTTAAAAAAATAAAACCTTTAATTTCAATATAAACGCCTTTATCACTTAGATGTAAAAAGCGGGAATAAGGTAAATATGGTCTTATAAATGTTATAAATAGCCATTGTGTCATATTATAATGGAAAAAGGAAGAAAATGGGAAAAGAGAACGAGTTGTTTTGTGGAATTTTCCATTTGTGACACGTCATGTCAGCATTAAAAAAAACTTTAGGATTTTGGAATTTCTGATAATGAATTCTCAACCTGTACTACATCTCAATAACAGAAAACACTAATAAGACACGTCAGGAGTGGACAAGACCCACAACAACGGCACCACAAATCTTAATATTACAACAAAGTAAAATAACATGCATTTGAAATTATTATGTTGAAGTTACCTATAACCTACAAAATTCACACAAGCATGTCATACCACTGGCAATGGTTCTCCATCTTACTCGCCTCCTAACATCAATAAAGTAACCACCCTACCACATATTCCCTAAACTAATCTACAGGCTAAGATATTTTTACACAAAGATGCGACTTGCCCTAAAATCTCTCATTTCTACTCACAAGTAAGATGACCACAGCCTCTGCTAGGCTGTTGAGTCTTATTCCACTTGCTGTCAAAGCTGGAGGAGCTCTGACTGAACCAGTTCCACCCAACTCATTACTTATCTTTGGGCTGGGCTAATAACACTTATCACACCTATTTTTTCCACATAACTCATTGTCTAATTTCCTATCAATGCCTATTGGCCAGATTCATTCTCAATTGTTATTTACTTTTCTGTTATTTGTCATTAACACCTAATTTTCACACCCGCTTGATTTTCCTGTTCTATTATTAGCTTTTAACAATTGTCATCACGTCCAATCCTATGGGAATGGGTGCAGCTAGCCCCACCTTTTCTCTAACATTGCATACTGACCTGTGTGCTTGCACTCTACTTGTTTTAGGCACTGGTAAATGTTTATGAACTGGTCATGTTATCTGTTTTCTCCTCATCTTTTGTTTGTTTTTCCCCTCGTGGTTTATGGGCTGCCTGCCTCTGTTTAGACCTGATGTTTACGCCTGGTTGCCTTTGCCTTCTTGTTTCGTTTTTCCCCCTTTGCCTACATTCTGTTTAGGCCTGGTCAGTTTCTGTGGCCTCACCTGGAAAGGGTACTGGGCCTTTTGGATTCCAACATTGTGTTAAATAGTTAGATGGAGAAGTAAACCCCTTTTGTACACATTGATGTTCTCTGGATAAACCCGTTTGACTGTTGTCATGATAAGCCTGGATAGTGTGATCGATGATTCATTGGCATTTGACAGATGTTGGGTTATTGCCATTTAAGCCATTAACCCCTTCAACACGAGGACGCGTATACTGCGTCCTTGTGTGCCCCGTACCATATCCGAGGACACGCATACAGGTAACTCGATTTATGCGAGTATTGTGTCCTTGAAGAGGTCGCGTAAATCAAAAACAATGTATATCAAACAAGAGGTAGGTTTCTATTGAAAAATAAATATTCACTTCATTCAGTGGAGAGAGAGAGAGAGAGAGAGAGAGAGAGAGAGAGAGAGAATATCCATATCACCGAGATATCCACTCAGGCACTCAGTCACAGCCTCACTCGTGTGAGAAAGAAATGAGGGACACCATGAACGACTGGCTAGTATTGGTACCGGTACCGAGCAGTCTGGTACCGGTACCATACCGTATAGCTGGTACCGTTAGTACCGGTACTGGTACCGGTATCTGCCCACCCCTATTGTTGAGTAGTGTGGCAGCGTGGGTACTGTATTTTTGTTCAAGTGGGGCGCGGGAAGAACTGAGCTCAGCTGTGTGGCCGCGGCGCCGTGTGAGTCCAGTTGTGTGAGACATCTGGTGGCCACTCCATAAAATATCGCGTATAAGTGAAAAAAACGTGTAAATTAAACATTTATTTGGAATTTGGACCCCGCGTTATTTAAAAAACGCATAAACCAAACTCGCATAAATCGAGAGTTACCTGTACTGCGTCTTGGCTCGCTTTAGCCAATATACAAATTATTTTATCTCCATATATATGCTTACATCTCAAAATTATCAATCAATTTATGTTTCTTTATGTGCACCATTTAATTCTGCATGTTTTCATTACATTGTGTTTTTGGCCGAAAAATTGCTATATTCAATAGCGACATTTGAAATTTGGCGCGTGCAGCGATCCCTGATACGGCGCAGGGCGCTGTTTTGGCCCGGCCATAGTGAGTTTCTTTATGTGCACCATTTAATTCTGCATGTTTTCATATATAATACATGATAATTATGTTGAGGTTATGGCTGAAAACTTGTTATATTCAACAGCGACATTTGAAATTTGGCGCGCATGGCGATCTCGGATACGGCATGGGGCGCTGTTTTGGCCTGGCCGTAGTGAAGGGGTTAAATACCATGTCCTTGGTAACAACCCATAGAATAAACATTTGTTAACAGTTGAGATTTTATCCTTCCCTGTTAGATTTTTCAGACAGTTCTTGTTAGCAGTTATCCACAATATCCTGTCACTTCCTTGCTGTTCTATGTGCAGTAAACAGGCTCAGATGAATATTTTTTCTCCCAAACAGAATGAAGAGGTTGTGAATTTTGTGACCATACCAAATGTTGCACTGAACCTGTATAACAAGACCTCAAGAAATGCCAGTGCTAAAGATGAACATCTTACCGAGTCTTTATCCTCCAAAGCCACATTTTATTCTGGGGACTGGGCTGCTGTTAACCAGCTATTATCAAGTCAATGTGAATATGAGAACGAACAAACAGAAAATATTAGAAAGGATGCAGATGGTGAAGAAAGAAAATTTGACTTAATATTAACTTCGGAAACCATCTACAACCCCAGCTGTCACAAGAAGTTGTTGGATCTTATGACAGCACATTTGAAGCATGATGGACTCATGTATCCTTATATACTGAATCGTGCATTTTACTAGAAACAGGATAAGTGCCAATTGCCCTATACATATTAGGACAAGAAGAGTCTTTTGGGGAGAGAAAGTTTACAATGATGGAAAGAGGATGAAATATAACATTCAAACAATGGGTATAGTTCCTGAAGTGGCATTTAAATATCTTGAGTTCTTAGTATGAAAAATGTGGATACTTCAGTGAAATAAAAATTAAAGTATGTTATACCAAGTAGGAAAACAAGAAGTTTATATGGAAAAATTACAATGCCATAGTCGGTTCACCCAAGTCTGAAGCGAGCATTATCGTGTGCTGGCAGCCTGCTATCACACGGCGTGTCCGATTTTGTGGCTACTGTATGCTAGCCTACGCATAGTAAACAGTCGTCAGTGTCAGTAATATGCAGGCAGTAATAACAAATACCATCAATTATAGTCGATTATGAGTTAAAGAATATTAGTAATGTCGCAAATAGCTGTTTTGTTAATATAAAGCCTGCTAATTTTCTTAGTGGTGGACAGCTTCAAGAATGTTTAATGAACATAATCAGCGACCTTGTAAATTAACAAAACAGCTACAGTACCCTCCCAAGTTTCGCGCTTGCTTCGTTCCGCAGGTATAGCGTTAAACTTGCGGATTGCGAAACTCGGGGTATTGAAAATGCTGAAAAAACGCTTATTTGTTCAAGCCCGTTGAGAAACTGACCTTTTTTTTTTTTTTTTTTTTTTTTTTTTTTTTTTACTTGTTATCTCAAAATACGTACTGTGAAAATAGGAAGAAAATGTGAAGAGAGAACGGGTCATTTTGAAGTCGCAGCTGAAGGCTGCTGGTTGCCTTACGATTGGCTGACAGTTCTGAAAACACGCTTGTAATTGGCCAAGTCCGATGATGTCATCGCAGGCACTCATCCAATCAGCGGCCTCTAACTATGACAAAACAAAAGCTTTGTGAATCTGAAGTCAATTCTGAGAGATAAATCATTAGTTCGTGGCTTTTACCACTGGCCATTAGCACGCATCTCTGTGAATCCTGCCCCAGCAGGTGTGAACATGGTCACCCAATCGCTATTGTCCATCGACTCTTAACTTGAGCCCTGTGGCTTGGCCTGAGGAAACCCCCATTGTTTACAGATCTAGTGATGACCTGCGCATGGCGATCTGTCTCACTGTTAGTCTGTACGTTATCTATTTACGGAATGTATACATATTCATTATACGACTGCATGGTGTTAAGAATGGCTTGGGATTAGAGGGAAAGACAACGACTTAGTAAACCTTCCATATCACTTAGCAAAGTGGCTCATGCGACGTTGCTGCCTGACGGACCTTGGCAACAGGCGCTTGGCTGCACCATTCAGCATTACACCACAATGGACAACTCAAGTAGATCTAACTCTCGCACCCTGCACAACCATGCAAAAGAGAGAGAGAGAGGTAGCGACCCTCTCTGAGGAGAGTAATGGAGTGATGTGGCACCAGCGTGGCCTCGTGGGGAATCCCTGAGTCGCGCCCAAGGGCTCAAGTTAAAATCAATAGAGTATAGTTTCTTGAGAATTTTGTACAGAGATTCAAAGTCGGCTGCATTTCACCGGAAACTCATTGAAATTCTTGTCAGAAACTCAGTCACCAGCATGTTGGTTATTTTCTTGTGAGGTTGGTAAGTTGTGGTCACAAGAAGAAGAGTGTATCAGTTGATCTGTTCAGTAGCTATCTGCATGTTTATTCCAGCACCACAATGAGTTCCATGAAGCTAGATAAGCCTGGAGTAATCAGGTTGAGCAGATCTTGGACTTGAGTCTTTTCCAAGCATAGCCACTGCTTCATTGTGTCTTGGTCCTCACTGTTACGTACTTTCTCGTAACACTTAACGGTAGCAAGCTGTTACACACTCTCCCTTTGTCTCTGAGCTAACCACTCACGAACCAACACATACTTTCTTTTCATTTTTTTCTTTTTCTTCAGCAAACACCACAAAACAAACTCTGCAAAGTCTGGATCCATTGTTTGTTTTGCTTTTCAGCTGATATATTCCAGAATGCAACAGTCCTCTGCGTGACCAAACATGAGGATAAATTTGAGGCATAAAATTGTTGGAAGATAATCTCGGTGGAAAATTCCCGAGAAGCTAGCTTGTGTGACCGCGCCTTTAAGCTGCTGGTGTCACACTGGGCCTTTTTCCTCCGACTGCGTTGGTGATACGGGCGACCGGCAGCTCCAAATTTTCAGGGTGTGCGTCATACATGGCCAAGGTCGGTTGTCCGTATTCACAAAGTAAACAAAGCAGTCGCCCTGTATCGATTAAATAGTAAACAAAGCAGCTCTGCCAGTCTACTTTAAGAGTTTCTTGGTTGGCCATTTTCCACTGCTCCTCACTCCTCAGCCACTGCCGTCGTCTGTTTGTTTACATACAGCCACGCGATTGCTCGTACCTCCAACCATTTTCCATCCGTACAGACAACTAACAACTCGCTCCCGGGTGGGTGCACGGGCGGTTGCCAATAGCCCCAAAGGTTGAAGGAAAACGGCCAATGTGACACCGCCTTGAGGAATCGCGCGTGACGCCGACAGTAAGTAGACATGACCCGTACATGTCAAAGCAGCGCAAAACTCGGGGCGATAATGCACGAAAGTCGGGATGGTAAGAATGTAGGATTGAGCGCAAAACTTGTGGATTGCGAAACTCGGTTGGCATGAAACTCGAGAGGGTACTGTATTTGCGACATTACTAATATTTTTTAACTCATAATCGACTATAATTGATGGTATTTGTTATTGCTGCCTGCATATTACTGACACTGACGACTGTTTACTATGCGTAGGCTAGCATACAGTATCCATGAAATCGGACACGCTGTGTGACAGCAGGTTGCCAGCACACGATAATGCTCGCTTCAGACTTGGGTGAACCGACTATAGCTTTGCAATGTTGTATTAAAATGAACAGATTATGGAGTATGTATAATAGGGACAAGTAGTGCAGAGGCAACATGAAATAAGTCTTGCAACAAATTTATGGAGGGGATTAAAGCTGTAAAAGAATACATTTCAATTATCTTGTGATCAGGTTGACTGACCATTTAATCAAGCAGTTGCTTCCCCCCTTTGCCCAGCACTTCCTTTCATCTCATCTTGCATATCATGAGAAGTATATTTTGTGGTTTATATCATATATTTCATTTCACCGACGCCTGCTCCTAGGAGCTCCCATCAGGGGATGGCCACGGCAGAAGAGTTTCCAACTTTCTCTATCCAGACACTCCCTCCTTGCCTGCTCATAGTTTCTCAAAGATCTTTCCCCCCTCTCCCTAACGTACTCTTGCACCCTATCCCTCCATTTCACTGGAGGTCGTCCCCTAGCATTTCCTCCTATCTCACTCACATACACCCTTCTGGTCATCTTACTCTCCTCCATTTGCTCCATGTGGCCAAACCACTTTAAAGTCTGTCGCTTCACTTCTTCCCTTCACCCCTGTGACACATTCCAAAATGCTTGTACACACTTTCATTACTCATTCCATTCATTCTACTCACATCACAAGCACTCCTCAAATAACTCATTTCCACTGCCTGCACTCTAGACCTCTGACTTTCATTCCAGGCCCATGTTTCACTTGCATATGTGTGGGTTGGTACTATTATTGTATTTCTCAAATCCCTCTTTACCTCCATGCTCACACTTCTGCCATTCATGATTCGTCCCAAAGACCCTGCCACCCTTCTTCCTTGCAATGCCCTTTCTCTTATCTCACCCTCCATACCACCATGCTTACACATAACTGATCCAAGGTACCTAAACTCATTGACCTCCTCCATTTCTTCACCATTCAAAATTATTTTGCATTCTTTTTCACATTCAATTTCCACTCTATATGGGCATACAAAATCTACAACCTCGCTTCTACTTTGTTCACAAACCATCACTTTACTTTTGTTGACATTTACTTTCAGCTTTCTCCTATTACAGACACTGTCAAAAACACTGACCAAATTTTGTAAGTCACTGTCATTTTCTGCAATGAGCACCGTGTCATCAGCAAACAGTATTGAACTCAGTACCCTCTTCCTTCCCTCATCGAACATTCTTACTCCAACTTCCCCAACTTTGCCCTTCATTTCTCTAATAACACCATCCATATAAATATTGAACAACCATTGTGACATGACACACCCCTGCCTTAAGCCCATTTTTATCTCAAAATGCTCACTTGTTTCTCCAGTAATTTTGACACATGCAGATGCATATCAATCTATCTATATCTCTGATATCCATTCCCCTCATGAGAACTTCCCCCAAGGCACTGTCATGGTAGTGGCATCCCTGTTCTGGCACTCCTCAACACATTCAATCCTGCCAGACAATTGCCCAATACTCATCTACTCTATTTATTAATTTTACTCTTTATTAGTGATCAGAATCCCATTAATAGTGATTATTTTCATTTTAACCAATCATAATTTTGTTGTTCATTTATTTTTCTTCATATTATTAATGCACCTTAACTTATATAGCCTACTTTTCAGAAATATTTTGATGAAGTGTTACACTGATTCTTAACTTTTATGCAGATTATTAGCTGCCAAAACACATTATTTTGGTGTGGGTGGAGGAACACAACAGTTTGCAGATCTTGTAAAGACTCAAGGTCAACTAGATGTTCATTTCATCACCTCAAACAACTCAGGTAAGTAATTTCTTTATTAACATCCATTAGATTCACATTATTTTCAGCTGAATTTTAACCCCTTCAGCGCAACGCCCGTATATAACATATGGGCAACCCAATCCATCCATGCCTTTATTTACAGGACTGCAGTTTAAAAAATTGCAGCGTTCCCAAACTTGCTTGGCTTGTAGGCCTGCCTTTGTTCTGCCAAGCCTACCCTCCCTTATCCCCCTCCATTGACTCAAGCCATGCTCCCGGGACACCAAGTCCCAAGGCCTTGACAACAAGGAGATTCTTCTTTCTCTTGCATCTGGCTATGTCAGCAAAACTAGCACGACCTGACTCTGCTGTCTGCTCAGCACAAATCACGCCTGCCACCTCACTCAATTCCTCCTTTATACTGGACACCCAAGACTCAACCTCATCTTTAACCCTTTCCTTGCTAAGCGCTCGCAACGAGACTATCACCCCAGGCGCGCTTGGGCACCCCAGCAGGGGAAGGGGATCTCTTTTAACCGCTGTATCTCAAAAACTATTCGTCACAGCGACAAAACAAGAATACTGTTGGAAAGAGGAGGTCAAGATCTATAAGATTCGGTTATGTAAGCCTCTCCTACGAGTGTACAGGCACGTTCAGGGGGTGTGGGAGCTTTAGCACCACCAGCAAGTATGCTAGTGCTCGCAGTTTTAACCTCTGTATCTCAAAAACTATTCATCACAGCTAAAAAAACAAAAACACCATTGGAATGAGGAGGCCAAGATCTATAAGATTTGGTAATGTAATCCTCTCCTGCGAATATACAGGCACGTTCAGGGGTGTTGCCTGTGAAGACGTACATTTACACGTGCACGACGGTCAGCTGTAAGGCAACTACTGAGTAGATCTCTTGATGATGGGGTGCTGGCAGGGCAGTATTGCCATCCGCAAAATTTACAACTATTTGGTCAAAATATCAGTCATGTGATAGGTGAAGCTATGCAAAAATGTCGCTATATTGGACAACAACATCCACCAGTTGCTCGTCTGTAGATTTTTCGCGCGGCTGATATGATTTTTCTCCAAATTTACTGAAAAACCCATTGAATTGGCAATGCTGTGGAATGAGAAATAGTGTTGGAACACTCATACGCTGCAAATTTGAGTGCGACTGGAGCTCGCAGCGAGCGTTTAGCACCACCGGCAAGTTATGCTAGTGCTCGCTGTGAGCGTTTAGCAACAAAAGGGTTAACCACAAATATTTCTTTAGATAATTCTTGCTTAAATTTATCCAATTTTTCAACAATGTGGGTAATGAGGGATGCTTTATGAAGACATGGAGTGCAAATCCAATTTATTTTAGGTACAGGAAATCCCCGATATACGAAAGCTCGATGTACGAAAATTCGGATATACGAAAGTGAAAAATATAGGACAATTTTCGGTTCACGAAAGACATGCTTAGATATATCGAAAAGTACAGTTTCCACCACTGTTTCTGCCGATGTCTATATCGGTCGCCGCGCACAGTCAACAGCCTCACGCACACTCGCAGTGATTAGGCAGCAAGTGTCCATGTCCAGTCCCCTCCACTTCAACGCTCATCACTTAGCGTTGCCAGTTTGTGAACCCCTTGCTTCGACTCGAATCCGAAACACATCCCAGCCAGCGTGAGGAAACGTGAGGGTGATGGAGTGGGTTGGGGGGGGAGTCCAGTGGAGCGGTTCTGTACTGTTTGGCACGTGTTTCGGGCACGAGAGTCGAAACTGGCCTTTCACAGCTTGGGAAGTAAACATTGGCAATGTTAAGTGATGAGTTGTAGTGACGAGTTAGAGGGGATTGTCCTAACATATGTAATGCATTTCTATAACATTAAAGGAACAGGAAATGGTAATTGTTTTTAATTATTTATGAGCCTTGCGTTTCATTGTATTGTGAGTAGTAAATTGCTTTTAAGCATAGTTATATTTAACTTTTTTTTTTTTTTTTTTTTTTTTTTTGCTGGCGCTGGTCCCTAACCCCCCTATTTATTAACAATCCTATGGGGGAAATGGCTTCGATATACGAAAAATCGATAAACGAAAGGTTTTTTCAGTCCCTAACCCTTTCGTATATAGGGGATTTCCTGTATATTATCCTGCTTGACTCTAGTCAAATTAGTACACTTAACATGACACCACTTTGGGCACAAACGGCATGAAATCCACTTCTCGCCTGTAAAATCTTCACAGATACAACAGGAGTCTCTCAGACTCCTAGTTCTTCCCGGCCTGCCATTGTCGACTCAGCAATTCCGAGGAGCAAGGAGCTCACACAGACACATCCACTCCCTTCCCATTGCTGGGCACGATAACAGAAAACCTTATTCCCGATAACCGATAACTGATAATGGAAAACCTTATTGGTGATAACCGATATTCGTTAACTGGAGACACAAATATAAATCCACAGTTCCGATACTAGCTGGCGATAAATCCGATAGGCGAAAACGATACTATATTGATATTTAAAAAAAAAAAAAAAAAAAAAAACAGATGAATTCAAATTTTCATTATCTGTATTTTAGAAAACTTACAAAACATGAAAACCACACGTTGACACGTACATATGGATGGTAATACTAGAAACACCTGAACCGGTATTGTGTTATTTAGCGTACTCACCGTCAAAAGCTGGCGCTTTTGTTTACAAACACTGGTCTCTCGTGAACTGAGCATGCTCAGACCAGCAAGCGTAGACCTGTACAGTCTCACAAAGCTTTTTAACCGTAATTAAGAGTTGGTGAAAGGCTGAATCAGACATACAGTACAACTACCACCATCCTCGCTGTTTCTAGAACGACACTCTATACGAGTTATATTTATATGTACAGAGTGTCGTTCTAGAAACAGCAAGGATGGTGGTACTGTATGTCTGATTCAGCTTTCCAGCAACTCTTAATGTGTTAAAAAGCTTTGTGAGACTGTACAGGGCTACGCTTACTGGTCTGAGGATGCGCAGTTCACGAGAGACCAGTGTTTGTAAACAAAAGCGCCAGCTTTTGACGATGGGACACCAAATAACACAACACCGGGTGCCTTCAATATCATGGCATGCTCACAAACGAATATGGAATATCAAATTTGAGGCAGTGAATAATCATTTTTTGGGCAAAGTTAATTGATTTTTGAATGTAACATAAAAAATAACCTTGTGTTTTTATGTTGATGATCTAAGTATGAAATCTCTTCACCGAAGATATTTCATACCCCGAAGTTTTTTCATACAACACCAAGCGCCCGGGCCACGCATGTGCAGTAGGGAGGAGACAACGGGGTTTTTTCTGAGAGGTGGAAAAAAGTAACGATTATCGCTTGTTTGGTTACAAAAGTAACGAAGATACTGATATATATTTAAATAAGTATCGGATGGCCGATACCCCGATTTTGTTATCAGCGATAAAATATCGCGATAACGCCCAGCTATGTCCCTACCCCTCTTACTCACTCACTCACTGAGTGGTTTAATTATTTTTAAACATTCAATCAATTTTCCACGGAGGCAACATTTCTCAAGAGGAAACAGGTTAAGAGTTGAGAGCCTTTCATCGTAAGGTTTATTGCACAAGGAAGGGATAATTTTTGTTGCTCGCTGTTAAACACCTAGTTAGCGGTGTCCTTTGCATGGTAGAAAGACCAAAACTGAACCGCTTATTCCAAGTGGGGTCTGACTAAACTATTGTAAAGCAGGATTATTAAATCTTTATTTTTGAATAGAAGTTTCTCTTAATGAAGCCCAGCATTCTGTTCGCTTTATTTGCTGCATCAATGCATTGCTGTGATAATTTTAGGTTTGATGCAATTATGACACCCAGGTCCTTGATGTATTGATCACTTTTGAGTTTGACGCCACATTTTGTAATCGAACTTCTTATTTCTTGTTACAACTTGAAGAATCTGGCACTTATCTATATTAAAGGGCATCTTCCATCATTCAGACCAAGCTGAAATTTTATGGAAGTCTTCTTGGAGGCTTTATCTGTCTTTGTCAGTAAGGACCGAGTTACAAATCTCTGTGTCGTCTGCAAATTTACTAATGAGATTATTGATTCCAACGTCCACATTATTGATGTAAATAATGAAGAGCACTAGGCCAAGAACTGAGCCCTGTGGGACTCCACTAGTGACAGGTGCCCACTCTGAGTTAAACAGAGAGAGAGAGAGAGAGAGAGAGAGAGAGAGAGAGAGAGATCATCTATGGTTTAGCAATGTGTTAACCCGGTAGTAGCGACGGGCTAAATTTGTGGCTGTACTGTGTAGCAGCGACGGGCCAAATTTATGCCATGATATAAACCCCCCAAAATAGATGATACATAATCTGATCACAAATGCTTTGATATATATTATGAAATGATTTGTGTGAGGGGTGATTTTTTCTCATTTTTCTCGCTTAGAGGGACCATTAAGAAACATGATCCCCACTGCTACCAGGTTAAGGGGAAGATCCACCATAGGATATTATGGAAATATGAAAAATATATCAAAATTGAGGTTAACCCGTAAACTGCGCCAGACATCTCAAGATGATATGAGTTAGACTGCGCCAGACACCTTAAGATGACACATGTTCCAAGGTGAATATTTATATTTCCCGCAATGCCAAAGTATATTCCAATGAACCTCGTGTGGCAACATCATCCCTCTTTCGCACCATGGAGTCACCATCATCATATTAGTTGCTCCTTAGCAGCCATGGAGAGCAGAATTATGTCATCTACTGATGCCAACCAGTCTCATATAGCTCCTGCAGTCGTGACCGAGGGGGAGGCATGGAAGGGGGTAAAAAGAAAGTATTGGTAAAGAGAAAGATTGTAGTAGACAAATTTGAAAGAGACAGTGATTCAGATTGTATTCAACCATCAGATTCAGCTGGTCTGAGGAAGCGTGGCAAGCGTGAGCATGCTTCTGGCGCTCAAGGTCACAGACACGCTACCTCTCCAACAGTGCAGAAAGTTACTAACTAGCCTAGTCACTCACTGACACCATCATCACTGTCCCATGATTCAGAGTGGCAGAAAGATGAGGAAAACGACAGTGGGGGTATAAGAGAAGACTCGGCTAATGAACTGAGTGAGGGAGGGGTGTCAGCTGGAATGGGAGAGGAGGGGGAGGCAGAGGGAGAACAGGAGCCTCAGAGACGTGAGACAACGTGTATTCCATTCGTCTGGTCTGATGGATCAGATTTTGTGCCAGACATTCATAAAACTTTGACAAGAATATTGCTGGTGTGACTAATGACTGGCCTCTTGATAATGATGCGCAAGAGGTTGATTATCGAAATTGACAAAGTGAAGTTTCCTGTGATATAATTTGTTTGTTGTAACTGAAATGAATAATTAGTGGCAAGAGAATGTTCAAACGTTGACTGTGCTGTGTGTCATCTTCCCTTTGCCACCGTCCTATCTACCCCGTCACTACCAGCGCTCCCAAGGTCGCCTCATATCCACAACCTTTATCCCGCCATCATTGCCACATTAGGTGAATTATTAATTTTTTTTTTGCACTATTTGGTGCTCAACATGTCTCTCTTGGGTGTTGTAATACTAAAAATTGTTTTCCAGCAGGTTATTGTTTTGCCATTTATTGCACACCCAGGAACTATTCCCAAATCTTAATTGCGCAGTTTATGGGTTAAGGGTCTGTGTACACCGCCTATGTGTAGGCTATCGAACACCAGTTTGTTTTTCTTTCCCGCAAATTTAAATGTCCTGCCGAGCCAATTTTTAAATGCCCTGTAGATGGGCGTGGCGCGCATGTCCTAGTGTGGGTCACGTTGCTACGTTATTTTCAATGAATGTGATGAAATAATGCCTTATAAACGCCCGGTCATACGTCAGGCAGCGTTTACACCATGTTGGCGCTCTGTGCAGGGCTGCCCCTGCGCCTGCTGGCCTGCGCCAGTGCACTTCAAAGCGTGAGGGGGAGAGGTTACGCTCACGCTGCTTCTCTCACTTGCCTCCCATTCGCTCATATGCCTTCATTTAGCCTTGCCATTGCTCTGAATTCTTTCAGACATGCCTAAAGTACCCAAGAGTGTAGAAACAAAGAGGAAATGAGCGGAATACGCGAGGGAAAAGCGGAGAGAGAGAGAGAACGCAGATCACCAATTCCAGCCGCTGCCTCCTCTATCTCCACCTACGCCGCCACCACCGCCTCCTCTCCCTGCCTCAGCTGATGCACCCATGCCGCCACCACCACCACCTCTCCCTGCCTCAGCTGATCCACCTACGCCGCCACCACCGCCTCCTCTCCCTGCCTCAGCTGATGCACAAACGTCAGCTGCCACACCACCACCATCAACTTTGGCACGTGCATTGTCACGGTCACAGATTGCAAGCGCTCGTGTGCCTGATGTTACTGCAATCTGTGACCGAAAATATATTATTCAGCTTCAGTCTCTGGTCGCTGGCTTACAGTGTTCTAAAAGGAAATGCAGGCAGCGGCTCACAGTAAGTGCCTCTTCTGACAGATGGGACACCACCTTTTCTGTTGCGTGCACTGCATGCCAGACATAATATTGCTACGCTCCACCAAAAACGTTCAAGCTGAAAGGGGGTGATGATAACAAGTTCACAGAGATGTATGATTACTGAGCAATAAACAACCATATGATATGAGGTTTGCTACATTATAACTTGATTAGAGTACACTATGACATGAAAATGGCAAAAAAACTTTAATCGATGTTTTCTCAAAACAAGGGTTACAACAACATAAAATGCATCTCCTCCATTATTTTTTTTACGATTGCCATAAAAATTTTGGAGTAAAAACTTAATTTAATTTAGAAAAAATTGTATAATTTTTTTTTTTTTGATAGAGGTCATACTTTTTCCGTACAGCACAAAAAAATTTAGACCACGATTTAATAAAAAAAATAATTTGAGTAAGTTTATTAGATTTAACCCGTAAGCTGCGGGACTGAGATTCTGAGTGCGTCGCCTAGTGCGGCTATATCAGCGAGAGATTGACCTTCAATAAATGATATCTAAGTTACATAAACGTGTCATAAATATTACAATACACATATCTGTAGCTCGAAATGTGTTGTATCCTGCATATTTCTTAGATTTTTCTATCACAAAAATGTTTTTCTGGCAGTATCTGAAGCCGCGGCGGAAACTTTTTGGCGCCTGTTTGAAAAGCCCGCTTCCAGAAGGCTTACAGCAGCTTACCGCTCAGCCGCCCAGAAGGCGTACAGCAGTTTGCGGGTTAAAAAAAAAAAAATTATACGATTTGTTAGGATTGTTATGAAGTATTTTGTGTGCAAGTGGCAAAAAAACAATATGCAAAGATGACAGAAAAGATACATTTTGAAATTTTTGCAAAAAATAAAAAAATCAATATATCTTAATACATATTGATACTATTTACTTGAAACTCGGGTATGATGATGAAGGCAATGTTACACATAACATCCATGAAAATCAACAACCTCAGCCAATTTTAAAAACATAAGCGGATCCTTCCCTTAACCCCTGATCATCAGGGCTCCAAATATTACATTATCACTAGACATTTCCAGAATTTTGGACAAACTTTTGGGCTCAAAAATACATTTATAAATGGCACAAAGTTTAATCCTTTACAGTAATACCTCGGTTTATGAGCGCCATAGTTTACGAGTGTTTTGATTTACAAGCAAAAAAAATATACAAAAATGCCTTGGTTTACAAGCGATGACTTGGTGTTCGAGCATCCTGCTTCTACAAGTCTTTTTTTTTTTTTTTTTTTTTTTTTTTTTTTCTTAAGGGTGTGGACACGGGCTATATGGAGCCCGTCTGGGTCAAGCGCGTACGTACCTCCGAGGAGGGACCAGAGGCCATTACCGGGATAGGACCGACTTTATCGGTTGACGTCAGCCTAGCCAACCAAGTCAGTCTGTCAACAAGGACTGGTGTGTCTCTTTGTACAAGTTGGAAGATGTGAGCATGGGTTCCCTTTGTTCACTGCAAGATGAGAGTGCTCAAAGCAGAAAATGCTGGGAATAGAGTCTCAGTTAGGGTTGCTACCTTGAGCTCAGAAAAATAAGGAATGCAACATCCCATTCTCCAATACAGAACGAATCCATATTTTAAGGAATGGGTGGCAACCCTAAAATTTCTCTAGCCTGCCATGACTGACAGCCACTGCCCGCTGCTGGTGAAGGCAGGAGGAAGGGGGGTGGGATGTCACGCTTCATACTGTACGCATATTTTAAGGACAACCCTAGACAAACAGTTTTATGGACTGGTTTTGTGATTCACCGAAAAATGCGCTCACTACAGTTTAAAATACTGAATTTTATCTGCTTATCCATTCAGACAGACAAAACCGAACAAATGGCATTCCGTATCTTAATTAAGGAAAGGGTGGCAACCCTAGTCTCAGTCCACATTGTACACTTGCAGAGATAGCACCCACGCGCTCATCTCCAGTTACATTTGTGCTCTGGTGAGCTATCTTTGTGTTTTCAGCACTACAGTGTGCGTTCTTTGTGCTTTAACAATGTCCCCCAGAAAGATGGTTAAAAGGGATGGTGTCGCAAAGAAGAAAACAGGAACGGCAGATACTATGCTCGCAACAGCAGGAACGGTGTGCGATCCTCGGTGGCTTGTATGCCCTCATGGACATGACTGACTCCCGTTTGCCCTTCATATTGGACGATATGTCGGGTTACTTCACGTTGAAGGTTGAATGTAGTTCCGGTACCTCGAGAATAGGGAAACTGCGGCTGCTAAATCCCAGTGCAAAGCCTACTGCTCGACCGTAGTTAGCAATTGCTAAAGTCTCTGTAACAACTGTAGCACACTGATTTGTGTTTTATATTATTTATCATTGCTATTTGTTTGTAAGATTACTTTTATTCTATATAAATTAACATTTAAAATGATTTTTATGAAAATATTTTTTGGGATATGGGACGCATTAATGGGATTCACATTAAATTCGATGGGGAAGTTCATTTGGGTTCACGAATGTTTTTGTTTGTGAGCAGAATTCTGGAACAAATTAAACTCGTAAACTGAGGTATGAGTATGACTGTTTAACACATGAAATATATGCACTTTTAAACTTGATTATAAATTACTGAAGGCCATGAAATTTGCATTTAAAAAAAAAATGTGCAAAAAATGGAGGAAAAAACGAAGTGTATATTGGAAAAATCACAGCCAGTCACAGTGTTAATGTATGCTGCTCAAACTTGCAACACGAGGAGTCGAGATGTTCCCCTGGGATGCTCCAGACCCTCCTAGCCCTTTTGCAGCACAGGTTGTTTTGGCCCATGCTGTAAAATTTACAGCCCCATTGTCCGGAATCCTGGACAATGGGGCTGTAAATTTATTTTATACATAGAAGCCTGACAAAAGCACCTCACATGGCAAGACCACAACTCAAAGTGAGATTTCATAGACGGCCAGCCTCTTGGGCCTAGCACCGTCTCGTCAGCAACACAAACTAGGCCTCTTGACAGAATCCCGGACAACCCTGGTGATTAATGGTTAATCCATTTCACATTAGTTCATATGGGAGAAATGATTTAGGTTTTCAAACAAATCAGTTTTCAAAAATCTTTTAGTAACGAATTAAGTTTGAGATCCAAGGTTCCACTGTATAGGGGGGCTTCGTGGTGCAGTGGTTAGCACACTCGGCTCACAACCGAGAGAGCCCGGGTTCGATTCCCAGGCGGAGTGGAAAAATTTGGGCGGCTTTTCCGATACCCTACGCCCCTGTCCACTCAGCAGTGAATGGGTACCAGGTATTAATTGGGGGTTGTGTCCCGTCTCCTGGGATCTGTTCCCTTCTCCTATAATTCCTTCCCCTTCTGTCTCTCTCCAGCATATGACCACAGATGTTGCGCCGACTAAACGAAACTTTCCAACTTTTCACTGTATAGGGCTTGTGGCTCACTAGAAACCATTTCATGATTCTTTCATATGATCTATTTCTTTCATTAGCTACCTGTGTTTCCTGGATACTACAAATTAGTGTGTGGCTGTGCATGACATTTCAGGACATTATACATCAACCCCTTGGATGCGGACTTCCTACAAGAAGACATCACCAGGCTACATGAGTGGAGCAAAAAGTGGCTGCTACAATTCAATGAAGACATATGCAAAGTCATGCACCTTGGGAGGGTATATCCAGCATACCAATACCACATGGGAAACACTCCACTATCCACCACAGAGGCAGAGAAAGACCTGGGAGTACATGTTAGAAGGCTACCAGTGAAGGCGAAATCCATGTCAATCGCAGTGAAGGGGTTAAATGCAATTTTCCTTGGTTATCGAGTCAGTGTGATAGATACGTGTATATATTTTCTACTAAATTGCTCTCTTAATAACTATTTTATCTTTTCAGGTGTTAAAAGGGAGATAATTCAGATGAAGTTTAAGAACTGAACAACAAAAGACAGAAATGAGTTCTTTTGTTCTTCAACATAATATTAAACAGCAAGGTATGTAATTATTTTACTATCATCCTTTATGTCCACATCCATGAGCCCCAGAAATTTATGATATTTAGAGTACATGTCTCCACGTATATCCCCTGCATGCTGCAAAGCTTATCAAAAGAGATCAAAGATGAGGGCAGGAAGTTACTCCCTATAAAATGTACATCCCACCAAATACAAAATATTGAATATGTCTATTTTTTTTTTTTTTTTTTGTTTTTCTCATTCTGTTGCTTTCATTTATTTCGTTCATCACCATCTCAAGGATAAAACTTTTAGAGGAGGGAAAAACACGATATTACTACAACACTCACAATATATACCAGATGTATAATATTTTCTGACAGACAAATTTATATTCTTCTTTTATATGGACACTAACTTCTGCAAAACGTACAACACTTTCTATTAACTTATTTTGTATGCTAAAGGAAGCGGGTCGAGAGAAGGTAAACTGTATGACAAGTTTCGTATTCATACGATCACATCCTGGTAACACACAAAAGCTTTGATGGGACCTTTGATAATTCTGATGTGGGTCAATTTCTACCAATAGTACAATTAAGTTCTGCTATTTATATTACAGCTTATTCTAGAAGGTCAATATAACTTGCTGTACATACAAATAAATTCTTCCAAATGTATTAAACCTTTACCAAACATAGCACAGTTTCTGCTAGACATATAATATCCTGCCAGACACACAACAGCTTGCTGAATGCACAGCTGCAATACTTGATTTGTTATGGATTTATTGGTTAAGATGTTTAATATGTTAGTGTATGAGTAGCTTTGGTTAATGTTCACTCAGATACCTTGTTATTAATTCTTACTCTTGTTTTATCTTCTTTCTCATTATTGACAGTGTCTCCATTTATAATTATTTTCTAATTTTGTTACAGATGAGTATGGAGTTATGATTTGAATAAAGCATTGAATCAAGAATTTTTTTGATCTCAGTCAGACATTTCATTAACATCTAGATGTGTGAAAATTTATGCCATATTCATATACAAATAACTTCTGCCACACACAAGAAAACTTTTGCCAGACTTTAATCAGTTTTCATCAGACTTTGCCAGACATGTGATAACTTGTCCAATATACAAGAGTTTCTTCCAGACATAGGTTAATTTCTTTAAGACTTACAAAAAATTGCTAGATGTATGATTGACTCTGCCAGTTAGATAGATAACTTCTGCTAGATTCACAGGGATTTCTGTCATATTGGTTATTATTTGCCTCATGTGATATTCTTGCCAGATATACGATATCTTGAACGATAACCATATTTTAACAAAAATGCCCACCTGTATACAGATGCATTGGCATATGTCTATGCCAGGGATGGCCAGTCCGCCAATCGTGATCGACTGGTCGATCACAAACCCGTCTCGAGTTGATCGCATGGCTTAGCAGCCTTAGTAAATCACATTTAATGATTTATCATTCATAAAATGCTATAGCATAGAAAATTCATATTTAAATTTACATCAAAATCATTGTGATAAATTATTATTACTGTTGTTGCCCGCTGTACCTAAAACTCAAAACGTGAGCTTATCGTGTTGATTTTTGTTTTTGTTTTTTTCTCATTCTGGGAATAGATTATCATTATGAAGATATGAGAATCACAAGTGTAGAAAAGCTACTGTGCATCGCCTCCCTGTGTAACAGGAAGCATTCGCGTCCCATGTGTCAGGAAGCATTCGCGTCCATACAGGACTGGTGCTGGCTCACTCCTGGCCAGGAAATTGCTTAGCAAGTTTTCATCAATTGTGTACTAAACTATCATGTGGTTTGATATGCTTAAAAATACAAGATAAATATTATATTAATGAATTTGGTAATGAAAAGTAAAAGTCAATATTAAGGAGTTGTCAAAATTAGAGATAATCCTATCTGGTAACTACTCTTTGATACTGCATTCCCAGTCACCTTCTTTACACGGCAGCATAAAGAATTGTCTCTGGTATTGGAAACCACAATTGTTGAAACTTTGGCCTAGCTACAGTTGTCATGTTAAACTGCAGTAATATCTTTATTTTTTCAAATACAGATTATTGGCAAATTGTTTAACAAAAATGAGTGCTGGACCAAGCACTAAAGTGGCCAAAACGTACCATTTTCACAGTGAATGGGAGGAAGTTTATTTTTTTTACCATGAATAACTTGAAGTGTGTTGGCCTGAGATGTCATGTGTCTCCAGCTCTAGCAAAAAAAAAAAAGAAATCTTGAGAGGCATTTCAAAAGCTGTCACAAAAAGTATGACAATGACTTCCCACCTAAAGGTGAGCTAAGAAAGAGGAAATTTCATGACCTGAAATCTCAGCTTAGAATAA
The DNA here is from genome assembly GCF_024679095.1 of Eriocheir sinensis. Taxonomy (NCBI): domain Eukaryota; kingdom Metazoa; phylum Arthropoda; class Malacostraca; order Decapoda; family Varunidae; genus Eriocheir; species Eriocheir sinensis. Next base: position 417,598 of record NW_026111172.1, on the reverse strand, counting down.
AATATTCAAGGAGGCCTTTTTAGAATCAGCAGAATCATTGTTTGAAAATTTCAAAAATGTCTGAAATTCTGTCTTCTCTGAGGGATGTTTAGTTATCAAAAAGCACTGTCATAAGGCACAGTTAAAGTATGGCTGAGGAAGTGAGTGAACAGCTGCATAAAGACACATGTGAGTGTAGGTTCTTTTCATTGCAGTTTGATGAGTCTACTGATGTGGTTGATACATCACAGTTGTGCATTTTTATTAGATTGGTGTTTAAAGACATGAGCACAAAAGAGGAACAGCTGAAAATCCTACCACTAACAGGAAAAACTAGGGGTGAAGACATATTTAAGACTTTCAGTGATTTTGTTCATCGTACACAGTTGCCGTTGAGTAAGCTGTTGTCAATAACAACTGTTGGAACACCTGCAATGGCTGGCTGAATCAGTGGGTTCACTGCTTTATGCAAGAGTGACGACAGGTTCCCTAACTACTTTAATAATCATTGCATTTATTCATCAACAAGCACTATGTGGTAAGAAGTTGAATATGAAGGAAGTCATGGATATATCCCTCAAAGTTGTGAATTCAGTTCAACCCAGAAGTCTTCAGAAACGGTTGTTCTGATCTCAACTAGAAGCAAATAAGGCTGAACACTCTGACCTTCTGTTGCATAACGATGTCAAGTTGAGGTAAGTAGCGGTACACCGACGGTAAACCGCAGGTGCGCCGCCGGCCCCGGAAATATTGCATATCTTGCTGGCTGTTAGGCCCCGATTGGCTGACCGGGAGTGATCGGATCAACCCGGACTCTAGAAGAACCGTCCAAGTCATTCAAGAATAAGCTCCGGGGGGCAGCATGAGCCAAGAAAAGATGGCGCCTCTAAAAACACTTGCATGAACCATGACGGGATCGGGCCGACCACCAGGCCTCTCAAGAAAAGCTTACTGGTGCTACAGGCTTCGACGTAAAAAATAAATAAATAAATAAATGAAATAAAATAAAAACTCGACCACTCTAACTGATCAACGGACTAACACATAACACAGAAATGCCAAGCAATTAAGGTGATCTACTGGTTTATTAAAAGGTCGAATTTTGCACCACACACCTATAAATGTTTTCTCACAAAACTTTTCCTTAATTATCCCTACATACTCCTGTGAAAGTTTATTGCTGAAAACCTCTTTTACGTCGGTCATTTTTTGCTTTACTTTACACTTTCGCGGGCCTGGCTCTGCATGCGACGGCCCATACGGGTAAAGTCAGTTCATATGTGTCCATAAAACCACATAGAAATTGAACCCATGCACAGCTGCTGCCCTCTTGGTGTTGACTCCTTGGGCTTTTGCAAGCGGGATAAAGCAGACGACAAGCATAAGAACATAAGAACGTAAGGAGTCTGCAAGAGACCGGTTGGCCTATACAAGGTAGCTCCTTTAAGTCTACCCCCACCTTACCTCACTATCCATGAATTTATCCAACCTCTTCTTGAATGTACCTATGGTATTGGCACACAACATGACAGCCAAGTCTGTTCCACTCATCCACCACTCCACTGGTGAACCAATTCTTGCCGATGTCTTTGTTGAATCTGAATTTGTCAAAATTAAAACCATTGCTATGTGTCCTACCTGGCTCTTTTACAACCAAAACCCTATTGACATCCCCTTCAGCCCTTCATTCATTTATAGACTTCGATCAGTTCTCCTCACAACCTTTGCCTTTCTAGAGAGTGTCGATTTAAATGCTTCAGTCTATCCTCATAAGGCAAGTTTCTCACCCCTTGAATAATTTTTGTCATCCCTCTCTGTACAGATTCTAACATCTTGATATCCAGTCTATAGTAGGGGGACCAGAACTGAACCACGTAATCAAGATGAGGTCTAACTAGTGCTAAGTAAAGTTTCAGGATGACCTCAGCGCTCCTATTGCTTACGCTCCTAGAGATGAAACCCAGTACCCTGTTTGCACGATTCTTAGCCTGAATGCAATGAGCCCTAGGACGTAGGTCAATGCTCACTAAGACTCCTAATTCCCTGTCACACCCAGACCTGCTTAGAAGAGTGTCATTTAAGGAGTAATTGTGTAAGGGGTTATTCCTACCTACGCTCAGAATATTATACTTCCCGACATTGAATTATATCTGCCTTTTCCGTGCCCAATCATATAGTCTGTCAAGCTCATCCTGGAGAACGCTAGCGTCCTGGTCTGACTGGATTACTTCACAGATCATGGTGTCACCTGCAAACTTACTAACATCACTATTAATTCCTGTGTCCAAATCAGATGTAAATGATAAAAAGCAGCAGACCCAGCACTGACCCCTGTGGGGCTTCACTCATAACACAGCCCCATACAGGTTTTTTACCCTTGATTTGCACTCTCTGCCTTCTACCACTAAGCCACGCCCTGATCCTGTTCAAGACTCTCCAATCTATGCCGTGAGCCTACAATTTTAGTAATAGCCGGTGATGGGGGACTTTGTCGAATGCTTTACTGAAATCTAGATAAGAATGTTATAGCTTTCATCTCTGTGAACCGCCTCGATTACTTTAGTGTAGAAGGACAATAGATTAGTAAGGCAAGACCTACTCTTCGTGAACCCATGCTTTGTCATGAATTGAACTATGCTTCTCTAGATGGTCCCGAATGCTCCTGGCTATAACTGACTCCAACATCTTGCCTACAACTGATGTTAAGCTAATTGGGCGATAATTTGAGGTGGCTGACTTATCTCCCTTTAAAAAAAATCGGCGTCACCTTGCAGAAAACAGCAACAAGCCAGGATGATTGTCCAGGATACCCTTTGAACATCGTCAAGTCGTACCAACCAAAGACCTTCTGAAGGAATGCATGAAGAATCGGACCCAAAAGCTAAATGATAATCATCGAAGTTGTTGATGCAAATATCAAAAGACAAGTTTGCTGGGCTGCTCAGAGTAAACTTGTCTCAGGTTATGTTTCTGGAGCAAAACCTTAGGTTTGCGGCACCCTACTTGGCAAGCCAATTAGGATCCATAACCAGAGTTTCTAAGTCTTCCAACCTCAGGTTTCTCCATGATGAGTGCTCTAGATCTAAGGGACTAGAGGACACTTAAAGCTACAGTGCAGGGAACTTTTGAGTGTGTGTGTGTGTGTGTGTGTGTGTGTAAGAGAGAGTTGGGGTTGGTAGGAAGGAAAGTGGAAGAAATTAAATATTTTTATGAAATTTCTGAAGATTCATTGGACAAGATATCAAAATCTGTGATGGCAAAACTCAAGTAACACCTGTAAGTTAACCGAATGCCACATAAGATGATGCAGTTGAAATCGTGGAAAAAAAAAAAGTAATATCATGCGGTTTAGGATAAAAGATTCCTAACTCAAAACAAATCGACCAATTTTCAAATTGAGTAGTACCAATCTTTATCGCTCATAATGCCCTATAACTGTGCACAAGCTCAAGTTCTCTTTTAATTTGTAGCGTGGCGGCGTGGCTCGGTGTACCGTGGAAAAGTAAAGGTTAAGTACCATGCTTAAGGTTGCCAAGGTCGCAATTTATCTCACGTCGATAGGGAAATGGAAAATCATGTTTTTTTTTTTTTTTTTTTTTTTTTTTTTTTTTACGTCATGGGCTATGACGCCAGTAGGCTTCTCTTTAGGAGCCTGTGATCGGCCTGAGTCCCTCATGGCGCAGGCAAGTGTTTATAGTGGCGCCATGTATTCTTGGTTCATGCTGCCGCAGGAGCTCATTTTTAATTTCACTTGAACAGGTCCTTTAGTGTCTGGGTTGATAGGTGGTTTTCAGGACAGCATGTGGGTAGTCTTTGGCCACTCGGCAGTGACTGAAAAATCGGTGGTAGCGGCGGATTCGAACCCGCATCATTCAGGACGAGGCGGAACGCAGGATCGGCACACTAACCACTCAGCCATCGCATCTCTTTTGATATATTTATAAATTTAATTCTCTATATTCAATATTACAATTAAAGTTTAGATGGGTGTTTACTTTTTATATGCATGATTTTCTCTTTGGGCTACTTTTTGACTTGGAGGTTCACGGAAAATTTCACCCAAGACTTGGGAACTTGAGTTCCCTCTCAGTCTCAGGCGTTGTTAGGGATAAGTTGTTGAAAGGCATGTTAAGTAACGAAGTGAGTATCTGTGAGAAGCTATTACTTCTCCCCTCTCTCGTTGGCTCCTTGCTTCACTATTTCTCGTATGTTTCAAATGTTCGTTCAGCGCCCAGTAGTAGGTTTCATTTCAGTTGACTAAATAATTGGACCCCAGAATCTCCTTTACCTCCTGCATTGCCTCAGCAGTTTAAGGCAGTCTCTTCAGGAACCACCGTAGCGAGCACATCTCTGGTAACTTGCTTATAAGCGAGCCTGTGGACTGAACTGACTCCGGGGCATGCTTAGTGCCTCGTGATTGTGTCCGACTGTATATCAGTCTGTGCCATTCAGTGCTTTTCGGCTTGTCCGATCAGCGCTTAGGCTCCATTTATTAGCGCTTTGGTAACGTGAATGTAACGTCGAGCCGGTATTGGACACTGAGACTTGTGTTTAAGTCTAAATATTAATTGCGAGTGTAGTATTTGCTTCGTTTGCTTGTTTTGTGCTTTAGTGTTCGTTTTCAATGTCATGCGGGAGTACCGTGACATAACTTGGTGTGTTTGTGACTGCTGGGCACTGGAGTTATATTTCGTGTTTGTTTATGTGTTGTGTCTTTTTGGTGGTGTTAACTTCCGTTGCTGCATTGTAACTATTGTGTCGGGTTATAATAATTATTTCTATGTGTTTACTTTTGCTAACACCGGTAGTCTGCTTACGGTGTAGGATATTTCTTGTGTATTGTTGCAGACATATTAGCCCTGTTATCTTTTCTTAAGTTGTGGCATTGTTATTGGGTGCAATAGTCTTTACGTAGTAAGAGGAGAGAGAACCCCCTTGCCTAAGTCTACATATACCAAGTCGGACCACCGCGCAGGAAGGCGGGGCTATGGATGACGTCACTGGTTGCTGAGTAGGAGAAAATGGTTTTCTGATGAAGAAAACGGATAGAAAAATGGCACACTAAAATATTACCGTGTTTATAGAACGTTCTCACACACACACACACACACACACACACACACACACACACACGTATATGCAGCCACAGCGCACGCGCACACGCACACACTCACAAGCACAGACACAGCACAACACACACAGACATAGAAGCACAGCACACCACAGCATAGACAGCACGCACACACACACAAACACGGGCACAGCATATTCCACACACACACACACACACACACACACAGCATAGCCACACACAGAGCACTGACCACACACACACACAAACACAGCATAGAACAGCGTAGACCACACACACACACAGCACAACACAGCATAGACCTCCCCTGACACACACACACACAAAAAAAAAAGAATGCTTCATTGACTAGGTATTGTTATGCCGGGCGTGTTACTTGGGTTCCGTGTCGCCGTCAGGAGACTCCGTGGGAGGCAGATATGTAAACACTTTGCACAGCTTCTGTAGATTAATATTCTTCCTTAGTAGTACACTTCACTCTGACTCTTCACTTACCACTAGCTTACTATGACTGGGACTGCCCTCTTCTCCTATGTATATCCAGAACAGTACAGTCTAGAATGTTACAGTATATTTTAGATCATACAAGAACATGTAGCAAAAATATATGCGAGTTGGCAACACTTCCCGCCTGGCGCCTGGCGCTGGACGGGCTTTGCTCCCCGCCCCCTGCTCGTTCTCCGGGAGCCTTCTAGAGGCCTATGGTCGCCGGGGAAAGCTTCCAGCACAACACTATCCCCCCCTCTTAATTGTGATCGTCCCGATCACACACTTAACTATATACAAACGTAAGAGAATTAATCAAAAACATAATAATCGTCGTATCGCTGTGGACGCCTGCGTTGTCTCTGTCTTCTGCTCGGTGCCTCCTGCGCGTCTGTCTCCTGGTGCGCCTCGTCGTCGTCCGCTTCTTGGGGTGTCCCTGGAACATCTGCCGAGCCGGAGGTTATCTCCTCGCTGAAAGGTCCAGAAGGCTTATGTCGTCGTCGACCTCCTCTCGGTCCTGGACGTCCCTTGCGTTTTCGTCAGCTGCTGGGTGTCTGTAGTTGTTCCAGGTGTAGTTTCCCGGACCGTGGTACCTCCATAGGCGGTTGACGTGGACAACTTTCGGCTTGGTCCTTTCCGTTCTCCGGATTCGGTAAGTCACGTCGGAGAGGCGTTCTAGCACAGTGTAAGGGCCTTCCCAGGGGCTCTGTAACTTCGGAGACTGTCCTTTCTTCCTCTGCGGGTTGTAAAGCCAGACTTGGTCTCCTTCCTTGAAGTTAACGTGGCTTGCCCTCATATTGTAACCGCACTTCATGGCCTCCCCGGAGAACTTCAAGGCACCTCGGACTTGATGGTGCACCTCTTCCAGCCGTTCCTCTAGTTGACGGGCAAAACTGGAGGTGTCCCTTGGAAGGCTTTCCCCAGGAGGCCTTCCTGTCAGTAGGTCCACCGGCAATCGCAGCTCACGTCCAAACATCAGCTTTGCGGTGAATACCCGTAGTCTCGTGGGCGGCAGACCTGTAGGCCATGAGGAGCGCAGGCAGCTTCTGATCCCATGAAGACTGATCATTGTTGCATTGCTTGGCCAACTCCTGGCCCAATGTCCAATTAAACCTCTCCACCATTCCATCTGACTGTGGGTGCAGAGGGGTGGTCCGGGTCTTCTTGATACCCAGAAGCTTGCAGCACTCAGCAAGGACTGTTGACTCAAAATTCCTTCCCTGGTCGGAATGGAGCTCGTTAGGCACACCGAAACGACAGAAGAACTCCTCCACCAAAACCTTGGCGATGGTAGTGGCTTCCTGGTCAGGGATGGCGTAGGCTTCCGGCCACTTGGTGAAGTAATCCATTGTGACACAGATGTACCTATTTCCGTTCGTCGTCAGAGGCAAGAGTCCTGCTATATCCACTGCCACCCGTTCCATGGGGGCTCCAACCTGGTATAGTTGCAATGGGGCACGGTGATGCTTCTTGGGGCCCTTCTTTGCACAGCACACCTCACATGCGTGACACCATTCTTCCACGTCCTTCCTCATGCCAACCCAGTAGAACCTTTGGCGCAGGCGACTCAGTGTCTTCTTTACCCCAAGGTGTCCGCTGGTGATGCTGTCGTGCATTTCTTTCAAGACGCCTTCCCGGGACTTCACAGGTAGCACCGTGGACCAGTAGTGGTCAAGACCATCATGAGAGACCCAGCGTCGCTGCAACACCCCGTCGTCTATTCGAAGAGTGTCCCACTGAGTCCAGTAATTCTTGGTGGTAGGGCTTTCTCTCGAGATGACTTCCCACCCAGGTCGCGTTGACGACTGACTCAGCCACTCCATAATTGGTCTCAGATCTCGGTCCTCCCGCTGCAGTTTTCCCAAGTCTTCCCATGGCACCTCCACTGTCTGTTCCACTGTAGTGCGGCGGCACATATTCTGGACGCTTTCCCTCTGGAGGCAATGTTGACACTCAGGTTGGCAGGGGCGCCGGCTCAAGCTGTCCGCGTTACCGTGTGTTAGCCCAGATCGGTGCACAATAGTGTAGTGATGCTGCTCTAGTTTACCTATCCAGCGAGCAAGCTGGCCCTCGGGGTTTTTCAGTGACTTCAACCACCGCAATGCAGCGTGATCCGTGCGGATGGTGAAAGTTGCACCGTACGGGTAAGCATGGAAAAAGTCAAGGCTCTTGACTACTGCCAGGAGTTCTTTCCGGGTCACGCAATAGTTTTTTTCGGCTGGGGTGAGCTTCTTGCTGAAGTAGGCCACAACCCGTTCCATGTCGGCACATGCCTGAGATAGCACTCCACCAATCCCCTCATCACTGGCATCACAATCCAGTATAAAAGGCTTAGAGGGGTCTGGGTAGGTGAGTACGGGCGAGCTGATGAGGGCCTCCTTGAGCTTCTCAAAGGCAACCTGAGTTTCCGCTGTCCACTCAAACTTGCGCCCCTTCTTCGTCAGGAGATGCAGTGGTGCAGCAATCGTAGCGAAGCCTTTCACAAACCTGCGGTAGTATGAGCACAACCCGAGGAAGCTCCGCAGCTCCGTCACGTTGGTGGGTGTCGGCCAGTCCCTTACCGCAGCCACCTTCTCAGGATCAGTGCGTACTCCAGCCTCGCTCACGATGTGTCCCAAGTATTGGACCTCCGTGTGGAACAGACAGCCTGACTTCGGGCTGAGCTTAAGGTGTGCAGCTCTAAACCGGGCGAAAACCTCTGATAGCCTTTCCATCTCCTGCTCGAAGGTCTGGCCAAAGACAATCACGTCGTCGAGGTAGATGAGTGCCGTCTTCCAGTGAAGTCCCTCCAGCACCCTCTCCATCAGCCGCTCAAACGTGGCCGGCGCATTGCACAGGCCAAAGGGCATGACCTTAAACTGCCACAGGCCTTGACCGTAGGAGAAGGCTGTTTTCTCTTTGTCCTGTTCCGCCATTTTGACTTGGTGATACCCAGACTTCATATCCAGTGTTGAAAACCACTTGGAGCCCACCAAGACGTCGAGCGTGTCGTCGATCCGTGGGAGTGGGTTTGAATCCTTGATGGTGAGATCATTGAGGGCTCGGTAGTCCACGCAGCACCTGAGGGAACCGTCCTTTTTCCTGACGAGCACTACAGCAGACGCCCACGGGCTGCTGGACCGCTCGATTAACCCCTGTTGCCGGAGATCATCCATTACCTCATCCATCTCCTTGCGACGGGCTGGTGGCATCCTTCGAGGAGCTTGCTTCACTGGGCGGTGGCTACCTGTGTCGATGTGGTGCTCTACCAGGTCCGTACACCCCAAGTCCAGGTCTCCTGTGGAAAACACATCTGCATTCCTCACGAGAAGCTCCCTGAGCTGTTCCACTTGGGGCTCCTCTAGACACTTGGAGCTCCTGTCAAACAGGTCGCGCAGGTAGTCGGGCAGCTCCTCCTGGGGCTTCGTCAGGGTTCTCCTGCAGACACAGGTTCTCGGTTCCTGGTCGATCTCTTGGCACAACCCCACCATGGTCCCTTGTTCTATTTTCTTTGGACTGAAGGAGACATTGGCCACGACGACAGGCACTTCCGCTGCAGCAGGGTCTACCAGAGTACTGCCTACAATCACCCCGTTTTCTACCGGACATCGACTTCCACTCTCTACCACACACAGGCTAGCCGGGGGGGCACCCGTAATTTGACAGGGTAATAGCATCTCCGACCTCGCAGGGATAATGGTGGTGCGCTTGACCGTAACTGGCAGGTCTTCCTTGTTCACAGTCGTCAGTGGCACCCTCCTTCCTCCTACAGTCAGCTGCTTAGCGCGAAAGTCCAGCTCGCACCTGTGGGAGACAAGATAATCCATACCTAGGATACAGGGGTCGTCCATGTCTGCCACGTACACAGAGAGGGACTCTTCCTTTCCTCCGAGCTCAAACTTCACGTCCACTGGGCCTCTGAGCTCTGCATAGTGTCCAGTGACTCCGCACAGTCGATGCGACGTCTTAGGAAGCCGACGATGACTCACCACGTCAGGCCGCACCAATGTGCGTTCCGAGCCAGTGTCGACGACCACAGGCTACAACACTCCGTCAACCTTGCCCTCCACTTGGCAGCTCGTCATGGTGGTTCTCCTGCACATTGATATCTTCGGGGCATGTACAGGACAGACTGGTTGTTGCCCCCATGAACCAGTCCTTCTTAGTTTCCCGAGTGGTAGTCCCTCGTTGGGGGCACATTTTTCCAACACTCATTCTTCCAGTGCCCCTTTTCTCCACAGGTCCAGCACTTGGGTCCTTCTCTGGGCTTCTTCTTAGCGCCACCTTCATATTCCTTCTTCCTCTTATAGCATTCGTTCTCCTTGTGCCCAACCTTCTCGCAGTACCAGCACGTTCCTTGGAACCTGTCTGTGTCGCTGACAGCGCCCTTTCGTGCCCTAAAGCCAGAAGTCGAGTCGTCCTTGAAGCTTGACAAGCTAGACCTAACAAAGGACTCAAACTCCATGGCACGTGCCAGAGCTTCCTGCATTGATGTTGGCTTAGCTTGGTTCACTTGTATCTTCAGCTGAGGGCTGTCCAGGGCATCGATGAATTGATCACGCAGCAAAACCGTCAGCAGGTCAGGGGTGGCACCTGGGTATGCCTTGTGCGCCATGCTCTCAAGGTCCTGAGCGAGTTCCTGAAGAGACTCGCCGCGCCTCCTGTTGCGGGTTCTGAACCTAACCCTGAAGAGCTCGTTCTGGTGCTTGGTCCCATATCGTTGCTCCAGCGCCTGTGCCAGCCCGCTGTAGCTGCCCTTTGTCGCATTGTCGAGCTGAGCAAGGACCTCCAGCGCCGCCCCTTTCAGGCTAGTGGCCAGCTGTACCGCGCACTCTTGGTCATCCCATCCGTTCCGAGCTGCCAACAGCTCAAACTGAGCGCGGTAAGCCTCCCAGGAGACCTTGCCATCAAACTCCTGAGGCTTCTTTCTAACAGGCGAACCCAGCAGACTCATGGGGCTGGCGGAACTTCTTGCGGGGATAAACTCAGGCGAAACATGGCTCAGACTACCCCGGACTTGCGTAGGAGAAGCATCTTGGGTACAACTAGCCCCTGCAGGCACTGGCTGTCCGTTTCCAGCCAAGCAGTCTTCAAGGGCCTTCACTCTGTCACTTACTTCTAATATTTCTTTGTGTGTCGTCTCCCGTACCACCTCCATCTCTTGTTGAAGATTTGTGTGTTCTTTCTCCACTTCTATCAGGCGTTGTCCCAAGTTCGTGGTCACATCAGTCATTTCTCTTCGCACTGACTCACTTCCATCTTGTACTGCTTTTAGCTGTAGCTGTAATCCTGTGAAGCGATCTTCTAGCTGTTCTTTGAGTTCTTGGAGTGTTCCTTCTTGTTGTTGCTGTGCTCTTTCTTGTTGTTCTTTGAGTTCTTGGAGTGTTCCTTCTTGTTGTTGCTGTGCTCTTTCTTGTTGTTCTTTGAGTTCTTAGAGTGTTCTTTCTTGTTGCTGTGCTCTTTCTTGTTGTTCTTGGTGTGCTTTTTCTTGTTGTTCTTTGAGTTCTTGGAGTGTTCTTTCTTGTTGTTGCTGTGCTCTTTCTTGTTGTTCTTTGAGTTCTTGGAGTGTTCTTTCTTGTTGTTGCTGTGCTCTTTCTTGTTTCTCCCCCTGTAGTCTCAAGGCTTCCAAAAGTTCAGTCAACATGTCGTCCCTCTGGGCAGCTTGGGAACGAGTCTCCATGGCGAAAAAACAAATGGCTACACTCCTGACGCTAATGTTATGCCGGGCGTGTTACTTGGGTTCCGTGTCGCCGTCAGGAGACTCCGTGGGAGGGAGATATGTAAACACTTCGCACAGCTTCTGTAGTTTAATATTCTTCCCTAGTAGTACACTTCACTCGGACTCTTCACTTACCACTAGCTTACTATGACTGGGACTCTCTCGCCCTCTTCTCCTATATATATCCAGAACAGTACAGTCTAGAATGTTACAGTATATTTTAGATCATACAAGAACATGTAGCAAAAATATATGCGAGTTGGCAACACTTCCCGCCTGGCGCCTGGCCGCGCCCCGCGGGGCGCGGACGGCTCGCCTTGCTCCCCGCCCCCTTGCTCGTTTCTCCGGGAGCCTTCTAGAGGCCTATGGTCGCCGGGGGAAGCTTCCAGCACAACAGTATTATTACCACTTGTTCATCACGACTTTTCTTTTTCTCCAGATTGGCAGATGGGGACATAAAAACGGACAGGAATATGTAAATCAATTATATTTATAAAATATATATCCCATTAACATCATATACAATCTGTTTATGCATGACATCCCCACACCACAACCACCAACAAACATTTCTCTCCCCGACGACGTAAGTACATGTATACCAACTGCCCACCACAACTAAGACTCGGCGTAATGCTGGATCTTTCGGGAGGCGATGAAACGTTACATTTACTTGGTGGTGTGTGTAGCGATTTGCGCACCCCAGAACAGCACATTTTTGAGACATGAAAGCCAAGGATGCAAATGTTCACCACACACGCGCACACCCTACGCTTGACCACAGCGGAAGGACAACTGAACCACTGACGTCTAGGGGTGGGCAGGTACCGGTACCAGTACCGGTACTAACGGTACCAGCTAAACGGTACGGTTTCGGTACTAGATTGCTCGGTACCGGTACCAGATTGCTCGGATTTATTTATTGGATTTATTGATAATTCTTCATGTCCGTTTTTTTTTAGGTTGCTACTAAATATTGTTATTGTTATTAGACTATGATCGAGTACATCCATAATAACTATACATGCTATTTTCTTATCGAAAAAATAAATATTCACTTCATTCAGAGAGAGAGAGAGAGAGAGAGAGAGAGAGAGAGAGAGAGAGAGAGAGAGAGAGAGAGAGAGAGAGTGAGTGGATATGAGTGGATATAGTAATTAAATCAGGTTCAGATTATACGGTATTGAAATAGGTGGAAACGGGTACCGCGAGGAATCGATTCCTCGCGGTACCCGTTTCCGGTACCTGGTACCGCGAAGCCTCATGATCACTCGGGTGCCGGAAAGCGTCATGATCACTCGGCACTGCGCATTGCCGCTAGTACCGATACCGTCTGGATCTTATAGTGACGCTCGGCGCTCGCCCGACCGCCTCCATGTGGTATCACGCGGTATGGGCCCTGTGTGTAGACGCTGAGTCACTGCCTCGCTGACCGTCCCCCCAAGTTCCCACCATTTTGTCCTGCTTTCCGTTTCCATTACAGCTCCCGTTTCCATTATTTTATTATTTTATTTATTTATTGGAGTTACTGGATAATTCTTCATGTCCGATTCTTTTTCTTTTTTAGGTTGCTAATAAATATTGTTATTGTTATTAGACTATGATCGAGTACATCCATAATAACTATACATGCTATTTTTTTATCGAAAAAGTAAATATTCACTTCATTCAGAGTGAGAGAGAGAGAGAGAGAGAGAGAGAGAGAGAGAGACAAGGCATCCTTGCGACAAGGCATCGTCCCTTCAGATTGGAAAAAGGCTAACGTGACACCGATTTTTAAGAAAGGAGACAAAAAAGTACCAGGTAATTACAGGCCCATTAGTCTAACTTCGGTTGTAGGTAAGCTACTTGAGGGCATAATTAGAGACAAAATTGTGAGTTACCTTGAAAGCCACTCATTGATTGGGGACTCACAACATGGCTTCCGAAACAAAAGATCCTGCCTATCAAACCTATTAACCTTTTATAACGACCTCTTCACTGTTTATGACGTAACCAAATCACTGGACGTAGTCTATCTTGATTTCCAGAAAGCGTTTGATAAAGTCCCGCATCATAAATTACTTTACAAATTAAAGCAAATAGGTATTGACGGTCAAGTAAACCAATGGATCGCGAATTGGTTGAGCAACAGACAAAGAGTAGTGATTGATGGATTTAACTCAGAGTGGGCGCCTGTCACTAGTGGCGTCCCTCAGGGCTCGGTTCTTGGCCCAGTGCTCTTCATTATTTACATCAACGACGTGGATGTTGGACTCAATAACCGCATAAGTAAATTTGCAGACGACACAAAGATTGGTAACGCGGTTCTGACTGACGAAGACAGGCAAAGCCTCCAAGAGGATTTCCACAAAATTTCAGCTTGGTCGGATAGATGGGAGATGCCCTTTAACGTAGACAAGTGCCAGGTCCTTCAAGTTGGAACGAGGAATAAGAAGTTCGAATACGAAATGCGCGGCGTTAAACTCAAAAGCGTTCAATGCGTCAAGGACTTGGGGGTCAAAATCGCGTCAAACCTCAAATTCTCACAGCAATGCATCGATGCAGCAAATAAAGCGAACAGAATGTTGGGCTTCATTAAAAGAAACTTTGTATTCAAGAATAAAGATGTAATACTCCCGCTCTACAACAGTTTAGTCAGACCCCACTTGGAATATGCGGTACAGTTTTGGTCTCCCCACCATACAAAGGATATTGCTAGATTAGAAGGTGTTCAGCGTCGGGCAACGAAAATGATCCCTTCCTTGCGCAACAAATCCTACGAAGAAAGGCTTTCTACCCTTAACATGTTCTCTCTTGAGAAACGTCGCCTCCGAGGAAAACTGATCGAATGTTTTAAAATACTTAATGGTTTCACGAATGTAGACAGATCAACATTGTTTATGATCGATGACACTTTGCGCACGAGGAACAATGGCGTAAAACTCAGATGTAGACAAGTAAATTCAGACTGCACCAAATTTTTCTTCACCAACGTTGTAGTGCGAGAATGGAATAAGCTTCCACCATCAGTGGTCCAGTGTAACACGATTGACTCCTTCAAAAATAAGCTCGACCGTCACTTCCTTCAACTTAATATCAACTAGAGTAGAAATGCAACGTTTTGGAGTCTTCTGATTAATGTAAAATCACTTAAGTTTAAGGACAGACCACCAAGTCTGGACCATGGGGTCTGTGTGGTCTGATTTTCTATGTAAATCTATGTAAATCTATGTAAACCTGTACCTCACCACTAACCCACTTCCTCTTCGTACTATACCCTTGATAAAAAGAGAGAGAGAGAGAGAGAGAGAGAGAGAGAGAGAGAGAGAGAGAGAGAGAGAGAGAGAGAGAGAGAGAGAGAGTTTTCTTTACAGGAAATTTATTTGGGAATTTCATCAGAAATCATAGATAAAAAAAAATATTCTTTCGGGTACCGGTACCGGTACTAACGGTACCTGAGTTTTCGGTACCGGTACTAACGGTACTCAAATTAACGGTACTTGCCCATCCCTACTGACGTCACGGCGTGTGCTGAGTTGCCGCCGTTTGCCGGCTGCGCAGAAATATTTCATTTTCGGCACTTATAGCCTTTTCCATTTAGCGTAACCCGTTTCTGGGTCATGATCTGTAGAGTCCCTTGATAGATAGAGTCCCGACAGCCTAAGATTTGGACGTCATTATTGGCCCTGTCTTCGCCGCGAGACCGTGTGCTAGTGTTTGAAAAGCGCGGTGAAAACACAGGGCCAATAATGGCGTCCAAATCTTAGGTTGTCGGGACTCTATGAGGGACTCTACAGATCACGACCCAGAAACTGGTTACGCTAAATGGAAGATGCTATTAGCTGGCCCGACTTGGTATATGTAGATTAGCCCCTTGCCTTCGGTACCGTCTCTCGTACCGAGGCAGGCTCCCTTTGTTATTTTACTTTTGTTTCTTGGCGTGATCTATGTCCGAGTGACTTAATTAGTTATTTATATTTAAGTAATTATTTATTTTAGTTTTCATTTATTCCGTTGCGTGACTATACCTCTCGGGTATAGTGCTGGTAGTCTCGGATTGGGAGGTTTTGGCCGCCTAACAATCTACAACTCGAGAGAGTCCTCGCACCACCTCCTCGTGGTGTGATTGGGGAGTCAACGAACCGCGAGACTGACCTGACGAGTAGTTAATAATACCCTCGCTCTAACAGCGTGTATCAGTGGCCTAGATGCAGCCTTGAGGTGAGTGCCGCTCCATTGCTATAGCTATTCCTCTCCTTCCGGTGGCAATAGGTGAATCAGGAGCAGCTGTACCCTTGCATTATCTCCCTCTATTACTTATCTTATTTGTGCTCTGTTTTCCTTCTCTGCATGTATCCCTCTTTCTACCATTCCTTGCTTTCTCTTTCTTTTTCTCTCAGCTCTGTGGTTTCTTGCCATGTTCTTTTATTTTAAGTGTCTGTTTGCTTCTCTATTGGGTATCCCGAGGTCACCTTGTAATCAGTAAGATTAATTATCTTAGCTACTTATGTTCAGATGTGTCTGAAATATCGGAGTTGTGGAAAACTTTGGTGGATATCAGTTTATTAGCAAGATAACTTTTCATAAAAAAATGTAGAAAGCGTCAGTTGCACTTATGTTTAGATGTGTATGTGAGGGATATTGAGGCTCTGTAGGAACTTAAAATTTATGAGTATCTGCTAAACCTTATCCACGTCTCGGCTTTGTAATTTATTCACTGACGTCTTTGTGTCAGTGAAAAAAAAAAAAAGTCGGAACCATGGTGTATATCTATTAATCTGCTTTGTGTCCGTGTCAGTGTTCAAGTTCTCGTCCGCAAAAATTAGCCTGTTTCACGGACTCGGGACAAGGTATCGTTATCCATCTTCTAGGCAGCAGAACCTACGTAAAGCGCTATTAATGATCATCACGTGTCACTCACACCAAAACCTTCTCGAACTCTGTATGCACCATGCATTCTGAGATACACTGACGAAGAATTCGGAGACACCTCTCCCTGTTTAGAACGGATGGTAGCCCTGTATTCTCAATGCTCGGGGTGAATGAGCGAGGTGGCAATGGCTCCGTATTACGTGTGCACTGATAAGCCTTACGCGACCTGATAAGCCTTGTCGCGTGGTCTCGATAATGCATTGCTCATTTTGTAGTGCGGCGACGGCCTGATGAACGAGCCTCCCATAACCCACTTAGCCAGTGGGGTACCTCTTTGGCCGACTCGGTAAGGAGTGGCTCTCCCGTCACGCTGGTTGCGGGTTCAATCCCAGGCAGCCGGGGAATACCCTCTCCTTGTCTTGATTAATTTCTCGTGTGTTTCGATACACGCGGAGGCCGTGTTGGGAAATAGAAAGGATGGAAAATAAGCTCGTCGGGGCATTACAATTTGCTGTGGTGTTAAGTGAATATATCGGTTATGTAAACGTTAAATAATAATTGGTTATATGTTGCGGTGATAATTCTTCGTCACAAGGATGTTTCTTCGTCTGTAGGATGACGTCATTCTGGTGCTAACTGACGTTAGGTCGTCAATGCGCTACATAAATTATTGACAATTATTATGAGACTGTGGTGTGGATAAAATGATTTCGTAAACCATTTCGCTTCAGGACATAAATCAGTTTAAATGCTGTGGCTGACGTTATTCCTATTCAAATGAATGAACGATAATTCCAGGTGGATCCAGTGTCAACACTCAGAAGAAAAGGGTAGCAGAGGGGTAGAAAAAGGGTAATTTTAGTGATGAAATAGCGCATATACCCATTTACAACCCTTACAAATCTCCCCTTTCAAGAGCTGCACGAATTTACCCTTTTTCAACCCGTACCCCAAATAAACATCTACCTATTTGATAACCGTTCTCACGACACATTTCTGCCTCAGAATCCCCTCCCCCCCCCTCCGTGGTACCCCTTCCCGCACCCCCTCCCTGGTACCCCGACCCCCTCTTCTCTCCCTAGTGCCCCCCCCCCCCCTCCCTAAGTAACCCGACATCCACCAAGGCATCCACCATCTCCATTCCGTTTCGTTCGTTTTCTTGTCCTCTTTATAATTATATATACATATAGATATATAGATATATATATATATATATATATATATATATATATATATATATATATATATATATATATATATATATATATATATATATATATATATATATATATATATATATATATATATATATATATATATATATATATATATATATATATAGAAATAAAACTATTATTATTATTATTATTATTATTATTATTAGTATTAAGGGAGAAGGGCCTTCGTGAGAGAGAGAGAGAGAGAGAGAGAGAGAGAGAGAGAGAGAGAGAGAGAGAGAGAGAGAGAGGCAGGCAGCATCCGCTCACGTCCACCCAAGGATTATATACTATTATAGTATATAATCCTTGCGTCCACCCCACTAGCTCAGCTGTCAATCTGTCAGTGGCTGCCAGTGACTGGCAGTCACTGAGTAGGGGTGGGCAGGTAACGGTACCAGTACCAGTACTAACGGTACCAGCTTAACGGTACGGTACCTGTACCAGATTGCTCGGCACCGGTACCATATTGCTTTGATTTATTTATTGGATTTATTGAATATGTAATTCTTCATCTCCGAGTCTTTTTTTTTTTAGGTTGCTAATATATATTGTTATTGTTATTAGACTATAATCGAGTACATCCATAATAACTATATATATGCTATTTTTTTTTCGAAAAAATAAATATTCACTTCATTCAGAGAGAGAGAGAGAGTGTACAACAGAAGAAACATCCTACACACTAATTGAGGGCAGAAAAAAAGGAGAGACAAATGTGCAGTGTGTGTGTGTGTGTGTGTGTGTGTGTGTGTGACACACACACACACACACACACACACACACACACAGTGGACTTTTTTCAAATTTATTTCTGCCTCAATTAGTGTGTAGGATGTTTTCTGTCTCTCTCTCTCTCTCTCTCTGAATGAAGTGAACATTTATTTAAAAAAAAAAATAGTATGTATATATAGACATTATGGATGTACTCGATCATAGTCTAAAAATAATAACAATATATATTAGCAACCTAAAAAAAGAATCGGACATGAAGAATTATCCAGTAAATCTAATGAATAAATCCAATAATAGAATAATGGAGACGGGAGCTATGATGGAAACAAAAAGCAGGACAAAATGGTGGGAACTTGGGTAGACGGTCAGCGAGGCAGTGACTCAGCAGCCAGCACAGCATTCAAGGCTTAATAGGCGCACCTAACATCACCATAGCCGATCCGGGATTCAGGACGTTTCCTAAGTAAAATAAGGTAATGTTATACCTGTATTTCATAAAGAATCCTTATAACCAAAAACTAACTAAAATTATGAGTATTCTTTTTCTTGAACACAACATTCAATAAACAACAGAACAATAATATGAAAATACGTATAGAGACCGTTGCCAGAATATCGTACTCAGAGCATAGTATTTAACGGTTTCTGACGCCTAACTATTGCCAAGAAACATCAGGATCTTACTCTTTTAACGAAAACTATAAATTAGTTTCGTTATTGGAGCCCAGAAGACAAGTTTTGGGGCAGGAAGTCGGGAAATATAATGACAATCTGGCAATAATCTGTGGCCGAGGCAGCAGCAGCCTGCCATATTGCGGGTATCAGATAGCTAAAATAGTATACTTTTACTGCGCAAAGCAGGTGATGTCACTTATGTGACTTCCTGAGCTTTCATATTTATCTATTTGTGTATATTTCATGGTGGCAAAACTTTCATTACTAGTTTAGTTTTTACTAGTGACACGAATATGTGACTGTTTTCACAATAGAATTTCACTCTGATAAGTGAATCAGACACCACAGAAATATTACCAGTGTGTATATGAATGAATACAAAGATAAGCACATACTTTGATTTAACTCTAGGATGTCTCGTGGATCATTAATAAATAAAAACATAATATCCGGCTAAGCTACTCTTTAGCCCATTACCTTTAATGGCGCCTAAAAAACAGTCCCTCCGCCAAGTTTGTACCCCACATTTGGTGATGCTAGGTGCGCCTATTCGTCTCCACAGGGCCCATACCGGTACCGCATGGCGACTTGCCAGCGCCGCGCCGCCGAGCGTCACTAAGATCCAACCGATACCGGCACTAGTGGCAATGGTCAGTACCGAGTGATCATAAGTCTTTTCGGCACTGGGTACCGGTACCGAGTGCCGACTGAATCGATTCTTCTCGGCACTCGGTACCGGTACCAAGTGCCGAGAAGAATCGATTCAGTCGGCACTCGGTACCGGTACCCAGTGCCGAGAAGACTCATGATCACTCGGCACTGACCATTGCCACTAGTGCCGGTACCGGTTGGATCTTAGTGACGCTCGGCGGCGCGGCGCTGGCCAGTCGCCATGCGGTACAAGTATGGGGCCTGTGGAGACGAATTAGGCATTGAGTGCTGTGCTGGCTGCTGAGTCACTGCCTCGCTGACCGTCTTCCCAAGTTCCCACCATTTTGTCCTGCTTTTCGTTTCCATCATAGCTCCTGTCTCCATTATATTTTATTATTGGATTTATTGGGTGATTCTTCATGTCCGATTTATCTTTTTTGGATACTAATATATATTGTTATTGTTATTAGACTATGAGTATATCCATAATAACTAAGTATACATGCTATTTTTTTATCTGAAAAAATATTCACTTCATTCAGGAGAGAGAGAGAATTACCTAGAATTACATAGACATAGATAACCAGACCACACAGGCCCTAAGGTTCAAACTAGGTGGTCTGTCCTAAACCTAAGTGACAATTGTTATGCGGCCACCATTGCGTTGAAACTGACCTATTGAACATTTAGATGGAGGAGATAGCGGTCAAGATTATTCTTAAACGATGCAATCGAGTTGCACTGCACCACTGATGTTGGTAATCTGTTCCAATCTCGAACGACAGCATTAGTGAAAAATATTTTTTTGTAATCTGAATGAACTTGTCTACATTTTGAGATTAGCGCCATTATTTCTCGTTCGCATCGAATCATCCATCACAAACAGCTTGGTCGGATCCACGTTGGTAAAACCGTTAAGTATTTTAAAGCACTCGATCAGTTTTCTTCTGAGGCGGCGTTTTTTCAAGAGAAAACAGGTTTAGATGTGATAGCCTTTCCTCGTAGGGTCTGTTTCGTAATGAAGGAATCATCTTGGTTGCTCTACGCTGAACACCTAATTTAGCAATGTCTTTCGCATAGTGGGGAGACCAAAACTGCACGGCATACTCCAAATGAGGTCTCACGAAATTATTATACAAAGGTAGTATAACATCTTTATTCGTGAATGAAAAATTTATCTTAATCAAACCGATCATCCTGTTTGCTTTTTTAACGGACTCGTTGAACTGCTGGGAAAACTTGAGGTTAGACGCGACTGTGATGCCAAGATCTTTGACCGAGTGAACGCCTTTAACTTTAACGCCGCACATTTCATAGTCCTTCTTTATATTTCAAGATCCAACCTGCAGAATCTGGCACTTGTTTATATTAAAAGGCATTTCCCATTTTACTGACCAATCTGATATTTTACGCAAATCTTCTTGTAGGCTCCACCTGTCACATTCCGTAAGTACCGCATTGCCGATTTTCGTGTTGTCCGCAAATTCACTAATGAAATTATTGAGACTAAGGTCAATGTCGTTGATGTAAATGACGAAGAGAACGGGTTCCAGGACAGAGCCTTGGGGGACACCACTGGTGACTGGCATCCACTCAGAGGTCACTCCATTTATTACAACTCTTTGCTTTCTATTGCTTAGCCAGTGCTGGATCCATTCGTGAAGCTTACCCCCGATACCTATTTCCTTGATTTTATGAAGCAACTTGTAGTGTGGGACTTTATCAAACGCCTTCTGGAAGTCCAAATAAATAATATCAAGTTATTTAGAAACATCATAGACTGCAAAAAGCTCGTTATAGAACGTTAATAGATTCGACAAACAAGATCTGTTGTTACGGAAACCATGTTGCGAGTCCAGGATTAGCGAATTACACTCTAGGTAGTTAACTACTTTATCTCGAATAATTGTCTCAAATAATTTACCAATAATTGAAGTTAAGCTGATTGGCCTGTAATTATCCGGTAATTTTCGGTCGCCTTTTTTTAAAATGGTTTGTTACGTTAGCCATTTTCCAATCACTAGGAGCGATACCATGGTGCAAAGACATATTAAACAGCATTGTTAAAGGTCTGAGTATCTCTGTTGATATTTCTTTAAGTAATTTTGGATAAATTTTATCGGGTCCTGAACTTTTGTTAGTTTTAAGTGACTGCAGCGCTTTGAGAACCTCATCTGTACTGATTTCAAAGTCAGGGAGGGCATGACTGGGATTTTCAATAGTGTTAAGCTACAGTCACACTGATTTTACAACCTGCTAACGACCACCTGCGACCTCAAAATGCTGCGATTCACACCCACCGCTCTCCGACCGAATAGGTGGCAAAGTAGTCGTGCGACCGAACGGCTACCGGTGGTCGTCCAGTGTCCGTCCAGTGGGTGGCCGGACGGCGACCATGGTAAGATTCACACCTTGACCCCACACCTGGAGTCAGACCAAGTCGCCCACCATACGCCGACCGGTGACCGACAGGCAAAGACCAGTACGTGTCCTGTTGCAATGAGGACGGCGACCTCCCTTTAACGACTTGCTGCTGACGTGTTACAGTATATAATATTTTCACCCAGTTATATTACACATTTCTCATTCTTATTACTGTAAATTATTTGTAAAAAAAATAAGTTACCTATAAAGGTAATGAAAGTATTCTGTGCTTCACTGCAGCAAAAGACGGATATTTGTGAACCCCCCACCCCCACCCCCACCGCCCCCTATGTGCCGCAGACATGCAAAAAATGCTCCAAGCAATCTTGGTTTAGCCTGTTGTTAGTATGTATGTAACATTATATTCGTTCTAAAGCATTTCCATCAGACTGGGCAGGGCAGAAGATGAAATTAACAGTTCTTTTTGAAATAGATAAAATCCATTAGCTCTACAGACTCGTTGTTACTGCTGTGCACATCATGTCCTGCAATAATTTATTTTAGTTAGGCAGAGGTGACCCATACACATTTGGCCGTGTGCTTGACCTGTGGAGCAGGTTGAGTTGTGACAGAGCTTGGGCGGGCTGAGGGGCGTTGGACGTCACTGCTCAGGAATGTACCTCATTTCCGGGCAAGGGTGGTTTGATCTACCACCGGTCGCCGCACAACTCGCCGTGTGGTGGAAGGCCGGACGTCGACCACGGCCAATGACAGATAAAAAGTGGACCCCGAGCATCAGCGACCTCCTACTATTTGGCGGCAACCAGACGGCGTCCGCTTGCCATCCGGTCGCCGTTCAACAGTTAATGGTCACCTGTCGGCCACCGGTGGCAGTCCGCTTGCCGTCCAGACGCAGTCCATTCGGCCACCAGACGGCAACCTTTTTTACGACCGGCAGCGACCTGAGAGGTCGGCTGGAGGTTTTAGAGCATGACCTAAAACCTCCATCGGTCTCAGGGCAGACGGAGACACATGACGATCGCACGCACGACCAATCGTCAACCATGTGAGACCTCCCGCGACCTGCAGGTCGCTGGAGGTCGGCAGTAAGTCGTAGAGCCAGTGTGACTGGGCTTTTAGGAACAGCAGCAGTATCGGTAGAATTACGATTAAAAACCGAGGCGAAATAAGAATTTAACGTGTTCGCTATGCGTTGGCTGTCTGTCACGATATTGCCCGAATTATCTGTTAATGGGCCAATCCCACTTCGAATCTCTTTTTTGTTGTTTACATATCTAAAAAAAACTTTTAGGATCTGACTTGCAATTTACCGCAATGTTTACTTCGTACCTCCGTCTCGCCTGCTTGATTAAACTTATGACTTGTCGTCTTGCTTCGTAGTACCATGTACTATTTTCGGTAGAGTTATCGGTTTTCTTTTGCCTATGTAACAAGTTCCTCTTTTGGAGAGCAAGTTCGATTTCAATATTAAACCACGGAGGATTTTTAACTTTTCGGCGCTTTTCACAAGATTGCACGGATTTATTTTCTTCAGTTAGTAATCGAGCTTTAAAGTCTTGCCAAGATTCTTCGACGTCGATGTTGGATACTAATTCAAAGTTCGTTAATGACTGTCTTATTCTTTCAAAATCAGCTCTTTTAAAATTGGGAACCAATACCTTATTCTCTGCAATCCTTGTTTGAGCTCTTATGTCGAGATGCACCAGTCTATGATCGCATAATCCGAGGTGTTCGCCAACGCTAACATTGTCAACTAAGTTCTCTTGGGTTACTAATACAAAATCAAGAATATTATCATCGCGCGTTGATTCACTAACCATTTGGCTAAGGCAGTTATTTTCAACGAAGTCTAGCATCCTGTGCGATTCCCCCTCGGATCCCGTGAGTGTCTGCCCGTCTATATGCGGTAGATTAAAATCGCCCATAATCAATGCATCACTGTTTTGGAGTGTTCTTTGCAAAACGCTATACATTATTTCATCATCCTCGCGTGATTGGCCTGGAGGCCTATAAGTGACGAATATGTTGATTTTTAATTGATCGGTATTTGTACTCACGCTCACGTGTTCTACTTTACTTTCCTTTGGTGTTTTATCAACGGGCTGTAAGCTACTTTAGACGTAAAGAGCCACTCCTCCACCTCTACGATTAACTCGGTCTTTATTGAAAAATATAAAGTTATCTATATTATATTTATAAACTAAGTCATTATTAGCGGTGTCAATAAATGTTTCAGTTACGGCAATTACATCAAAGTCTTCTGTTTTAGTTAGGCACTGCAATTCATCGGTCTTATTTCTTAAGCTTCGAGCGTTAAAGCTAAGAACCCTTAAATTGTCTTTTGTTATAACTCGAGAAACGGAGTTGTTAGTTTTTTTATTATTTAATGAAGTGGTGGCCGCATGACAACTATTTATATTGAAGTGGACGGGGTGTGAACGCGCGACTCGTTTTTTGTGGAATTTCATCAAACGTCATTGATAATAAAAAAAAACTCCTTTGGGTACCGGTACCAGTACTAACGGTACCTGAGTTTTCGGTACCGGTACTATCGGTACTCAAATTAACGGTACGTGCCCATCCCTATCACTGAGTGACTCAGGCGAGCCTGCGGCCTGCGAGGCCCGCGAGGGTTGACATTCAAATGACTGTTCGTCTCCTCCTCTTCCCCCTTCTCCTCTAAAGGAGGCATTGTCAACTTGGAAGACAATAAGAGATAAACTTTTACTACAACAAGATATCATCGATCGTATTATACCACATATTGAGATAGTGCTTTGATAACGTAGCTTATTTTTCTATTTAAGTATAGACATGATAAGTGGCAACTCGCATGTGAATCATTGCCAGATATCAGCTGAGTAATACCCTTCTGTGTAATAAAATGGGTATATTGCGCTCAATTATACCCTTGCTCAGAAGGCTAGGGTAGAAAATGGGTAGATGTATTACAATATATCACTTCTCATTGCAAACAAACCCTTTATATACCCGTCATTTCTGAGAGTGAAGGAGTTGAGTGAGGTGGCTGGTGTACTTTTCGCTGAGCAAGAGCCGGGTCGCGCCTATATTGCTGACGTAGCCAGACGCAAGAGGAAGAAGCATCTCCTTGTTGTCAAGGCATCTGATCAAGACAAAAAGGCTACTGAGATGAAAAATGAAGTTTCCCAGGCAATTAGATTACCGATTCAAGATTCACAAATGGAGGTGACATTGTTATGAACTTTGGTGATGAGAACATAAGGAGTGAAACAGCTCAGATATTGGAAAATGTAGAGCGTTAGCACAAAAAATGTGGGAAAATTAAGGCCAAAGATCATGATCTGCACTGTGCATAAGAAAGAGACCGGGAATAAGATAATTGAGACACTGTTAAACAGGAATGAGTTCCTACACTCGATTCGTGGAGTTGAGGGGAAAATTGATAGATTTTTTATAAGCCTGCTGCTGGTGGTACAATTTTTAATGCACTGTATTTTGAAATGTGATCCAACTTTTAAAGAGTCGATTCACAAATATCATAACAAGATAAAACTAGAATGGGGAGTGTACACTGTGAGAGATAGATACCATGCAATTGTCTGTTATCACTGTCAGAGCTACGGCCATCTTGAGGCCAACTGTACTGCCAAGAATAATGGAGAGGCCCCAAAATGTTACATATGTGCTGGTAATCATAAATCAAAGGATAGCATCATGGCTGAAAAGAAATGCACAAATTGTGTGAGGTACAAAAACCTGAAATCAACCACTCAGCGAATGACCAGTATTGTGTAGTTCTTCAGACTGAAATTGAGAGAATTCGTAACATAACTAATCATGGCTATTAATTAGTGTTGAGACTCGAAGATAAATTGTGTTAAATCATCACTTAAATGTTCAGTGAGGTGGAAATAATCGTTAGATATTGAATTGTGATATTATAAAGATAATATCAAATAAATGGAAAATGAACCAATGGATATTTGTCATACTGTAAAAAGGAAAGATATTGAGATTAGTACGAGCTTTAACATGGCCAAGTGACTGATAATGCCAAGTTTATCAAAAAGACATCAGTAGGCTATTTCCGAGAGCGTAGCGCTGCGCTAGCAGCGGATCGAGCGGGGCCTGAAACCTCATCAATGGTAAAGAGTAACGGTAAACGATATATGAGAGTGGGAGGTATTTATTTGATGAGTGTATGCACCCCCTGCGCCGATTAGACTGGTAAGTCTGCTTCGAAGCTTCGAGGCTTGTCACTAGTGGAGCCTATTTCCACATATCTGGGGACCCATAGAGATACAGTAGAGATGGACACACCAATCCGCCGTGCTATTTGACGATAACCAAGGCCTTCATTGTGAAACATAATGTAATGACTTTGCGCCGGTCTTTTTTTTTTTTTTTTTTTTTTACAGCAAGGGAGAGAGCTCAAAAGCGCAAAACAAAAATTCAACAGAGCCCGCTAGGAGCTGTTTCAACAACAGAAACAGAATAAAATTCCGAAAGAGAGGTCAATTTCTGGAGAAAAGGTGTCTTGCCACTCCTCTCCTGAAAGAGGTCAAGTCATATGGCACCAGGAAATATAGACAAAGGAAGGCTGTTCTAGAGTTTACCAGCGGAAGGGATAAAAGAATGAAGGTGCTGGTTAACTTTTGCATAAGGGATTTGGACAGTATAGGCAAAATCTAATTATAACAAGTCTGGTCACTTTCCGCGAAAATTTCGTCGGGCTTGCGCATGACGTCACGCTGCCTACAGAGGCGGGGGCCGTTGCGTGGAAGTCAGTCTGCAACGAAACGGGGTCGGGTGCACAGCGTTGACTTGGACCAGGATGCCTAATAAATGTGCTGTAGGTGACTGCACATCCAATTATAAACACAAACGTGGATTTGTTTTTCATAGTTAAATAAGAATGGTATACTTGGAGTTAATAAAGAAATAATAGAATGACTGACAAGGTAGTATACTCGTACAGTGGACAAAAAATACAAGTCACCCATCAAATACTCCGTTTTCTGTCCTAGGACCATGGAGGTAGAATTTGTGGAGTCGACATCAGCCCTAAAAAGTGAATCCGCCGAACTGTCATTTTTTAGGGCCGCAAGGTTGTGGACACCTGCCAGGTGTCAGGTGATGTAAGGTCAGGCTGCCCCCTAATGGGCTCGGCCAGGCTGCCAGGTGTTGTCAGGTCAGGTATTTATGATATAGATCTACCGCAACAAAAATGTACAGTACTCAAAAACACCACCATCATAATGAATGAGACGGAGTCTTAAGTTAACAGCTAAGGTAGTGGACGTGTGTTCTCACCCGGGTATCACTCATCTTGTGGCCCTAAAAATGACAGTTGGGCAGGCCTCACCTCAATGAGTGGGATTAGCGGGCCGTGTCGACTCCACCAATTCTACCTCCATGCCTCGGACCCACCGAGGCACCATGACGTCACCTCTTTGCCACGCCTCTCCTGGGCGTGAACATACTTGGTATGATTATACTTTGAGTATAGGGGTGAGCAAGGGTAGTAAGTCGAGTGCAGCAGGGCCGCGGGAGGGGGGAAGGCATGTAGTTAGCAAGTTCAGAAGAGTAGTCAGCATGAAAATAGCAGTAGAAGATAGAAAGGTGCAACACTGCGGCACGTGAGATGCATACTCCATACGAGGGCGCGCAAGCCCTTGTATATGGACAGCAACTTTGCGGGAGAGAAGAACTGACGGAGGTGATGCAGAACGCCTAACCTCGAGGAAGCTGATTTAGTAAGAGAGGAGATGTGAAATTTCCAGTTCAGATTTTGACTTAAGGACAGACCGAGGATGTTTAGTGTAGAAGAAGGTGACAGTTGAGTGTTGTCGAAGAATAGGGGATAGGTGTTTGGAAGATTGCGTCGAGCTGATAGCTGGAGAAATTGAGTTTTTGAGACGTTGAAGGACACGAAGTTACTCTTACTCCAGTCAGATATGATGGCAAGATCTGAGGGTAAGCGTTCTGCAGCCTCCAGTCTTGAGTCTTGTAATTCCTATTGAGAGGGCTTTCTGTTGAAAGAAGTTGAATAATGCAGAGTGGAGTCATCAGCGTATGGGTGGATAGGACAGTATGTTTTGGAAAGATCATTGATGAATAATAGAAAAAGTGGAAGATAAGACATAGCATTGCGGGACACCACGGTTGATAGATTTACGGGAAGAACATTGACCGCCTACCACAGCAGAGATTGAGCGGCCGGAGAGGAAACTGGAGATAGAGGTACAGAGAGAGGGATAGTTTAGGAGGATAGTTTAGAAAGCAAAGACTTGTGGCAGACCTTGTCGAATGCTTTCGAAATGTCTAGGGCAACAGTGAAAGTTTCACCGG
The DNA here is from genome assembly GCF_024679095.1 of Eriocheir sinensis. Taxonomy (NCBI): domain Eukaryota; kingdom Metazoa; phylum Arthropoda; class Malacostraca; order Decapoda; family Varunidae; genus Eriocheir; species Eriocheir sinensis. Next base: position 389,493 of record NW_026111172.1, on the reverse strand, counting down.
AACGGCTAAGAGAGGATAACCAAGAGTTAGTTAGGAAATCAAAAAGATTACCAGTAGAGCGCCCCTTGCGGAACCCATACTGACGATCAGAAAGAAGGTCAGAAGTGGATTGATGCTTATGAATCTTCCGGTTAAGGATGGATTCAAAAGCTTTAGAAAGATAGGAAAGTAAAGCTATAGGACGGTAGTTCGAGGGATTGGAACGGTCATCATTCTTAGGCACAGGCTGTATGTAGGCGTACTTCCAGCAGGAAAGAAAGGTAAATGTTGAAAGGCAGAGGCGAAAGAGTTTGACCAGGCAGAGTGTCAGCACGGAAGTACAGTTTTTAAGGATAATAGGAGGCATTTCATTAGGTCCAAAAGCCTTCTGAGAATTGAGGCCAGAGAGGGCATAGAAAACATCACTCTTAACCCGAGAACGGCGACAGACCTCAATTGATGCTTGCCCGAGGAGAGGCGACAAGCCTCAATTGAGCGTGATTTTTGAGCCCGCACAGAAACCGCGCCAGTAGGTCTAGATGGCTGAAAATTGGACTGGGTCATGTAATATATGGCAACACTCAGTAGGACTACCCATTATCCCCACGTCATTCATTTCGCCCACGTCAATCGTCTTGCCTCGTCTCGTAGCACGTCTTATTTATAAATTATTGATAAACTAGAAAAAAAAAGATAGATGAGGTGTATATTAGTAGTTACAAATATGGGTACGTGCTATATGTCATTTACGCTCATGTCCCCCTCGTCTTGCCTCGTCGCGCGTAGGCCCTCTCGCACGTCCCAGGGGTTGCCAGCGCTCTGCTAAATCCCATTTATTGACCGCTGCCACAGCCATACAAATAGGTTTAGAACGTTTTGTTTTCACTGTCCTATGCGCTCCAATATTCCAAAGGAGCTGAGGTACTGTTTTTCTAATTCTGAGACTCGATTTTTTGGACAACCAGTCGCTTGACAATGGCTCTCTCCAACCCTGGGATCGCTTTTCTCGGGTTCAGAGGGGTGATGGGTAGGAGGAATATGCCCTGAATCGTCCAGATTGGAGTTTTAAGAGAAAGTCTGGGCGAAGAGTTCAGCCTTAGAGCTAGATGTGACAGCAGCACTGCCATCAGGATTATGGAGAGGAGGGAAGGATGATGAAGTAAAATTGGAGGAGATATTTTTGGCTAGGTGCCAGAAGTCTCTGGAAGAAATATTGCGACTAATGTGAGCATGACTTACTTCGACCACCAAATCTTTGATGCCAAGTTCACCACAGGCTCGAAACGTATCATATGCAGTAATGGATTCAGGTACCTCATCACAATCAAGGGTACCAACCATTCCGAGGCGACAAGACACAATCGATTCATTTAACATCCATCGTGCCCAGGTGTACGAGAAGTTTTACGTGAGAGTAAACATGAATGCGTAAACATATAAATCAATGTAGCTGACAGCCCTTTTCAGATGTTCCAGCTGGTCACATGGCCATTGGCGAGGCTTATTTCCTGCATGTTTCACTGCCACTTGACTCTCTTGGTGTTTATTGTGCCATGTAGGTATGTCTCAGTAACTCTATATTGTTATGAGATTACTTAAATCTGCTTAGTCTCCAAAGTGCTTTTGGAGATACATTCTCTGGACCCATCCTGATGACTTTCAGTCGGCAGAGGTGGGCGCGGTACTGAAAAATCAGTATTGCGGTTGTGGTAGTGTGGTACTTTTTTTCCGGAGTAGTGCGGTTGCAGTAGGGCGGTCCCATTTTTTTCTTTCCCAGTGCGGTACGCAGTGTGTGGTACTGCGGTAGCGGTAGTCAAAATAAAAAATACTTCAGTGCCTATCCTGACTATCCAAACAAAGGAAACATGCTTAAAATAGTACAATTGCCTTAATTTACATTTCCCAAAATAAAAGCAATAATAAATCAAACAGCTACAATTGCACTTTTGGAAGGGGGGGACAAGGGGAGGAGGGGGAGGGAAGGGAATGGGGAGGAAGGGATGGGGCAGAAAAGGACCGGGAGGGAGAGTGAAAGATATCTGTGTGGGACATGTCATTTTTTTTTCTTTTATGGTCAATACTGCAACTTTCCGAGGGAGGAGGGAGGGGACAGGGAAGGGGGAAGAGGAGAGATCAGCGTCATGTGAGAGAGGAGGAAGTGGGGGTGGGTGGGAAGGAAGGAAGGAAGGAAGGAAGGGTGGTGCGACCTTGAATAACAGTTGCAGTAGCCAGGGAGGAAAGGTAGGGAGGATATGGGGTAGTGAAGGGGAAGGGGAGGAGGGTACGAAGGGGAGGAATTCTCCGGCGTTTGAGAGAAAACGAAAGATTACTAATATAGGAAAGTCATGACGGGAACAGTGTGAAACATTATTCAAACTGTCAAACATATTAATCACGCTTGTTCTCGTGTTGTCAAAGATAGAGGCAGCTCACAAAAGGTACCAGAACCTTCACACTCCCGCTAACCATGATCTTTACATTTCTGGCCGGAATCGTGCAAAATCTATTCTCCGACTTCCCCAAAACTCCTTCATTAATAGAAAATGCCAAAACCTTGCTTTTTCTAATTCTTCCCGGGACTTCTGGCATCTAGCCAAAAACATCTCCTCCAACTTCACTTCTCCATCTTTCCCTCCTCTCCTTTGTCCTGACGGCAACACCGCCGTCTCATCTATCTCTAAAGCTGAACTCTTCTCACAAACTTTCTCTAAAAATTCCACTCTGCACGATTCTGGGCCTATTCCTCCTACTCATCCCCCCTCTGACTCCTTTATGCCTGTTTTTAAGATTCTTAAGAATGATGTTTTCTATGCCCTCTCTGGCCTCAATCCTCAGAAGGCTTATGGACCTGATGGAGTGCCTCCTATTGTCCTTAAAAACTGTACTTCCGTGCTGACACCCTGCCTGGTTAAACCCTTTCGCCTCTGCCTGTCAACATCTACCTTTCCTTCCTGCTGGAAATACGCCTTCATACAGCCTGTGCCTGAGAAGGGTGACCGTTCCAATCCCTCAAACTACCGTCCTATAGCTTTACTTTCTTGTCTATCTAAAGCTTTTGAATCAATCCTTAACCGGAAGATTCAAAAGCACCTTCCACTTCTGACCTTCTATCTGATCGCCAGTATGGGTTCCGCAAGGGCGTTCTACTGGCGATCTTTTGCTCTCTTAACTGACTCTTGGTCATCCTCCCCAGTTTCGGTGAAACCTTTGCTATTGCGCTGGACATATCAAAAGCCTTTGATAGGGTCTGGCACAAATCTTTGCTTGCCAAACTACCTTCCTACGGTTTCTATCCTTCTCTCTGTACCTTTATCTCCAGTTTCCTTTCTGACCGTTATATTTCTGCTGTGGTAGACGGTCACTGTTCTGCTCTGCATCACTCAACTTCTTTTAATAGAAGACTCACCCAACAGGAACTAAACGATTCCAGGCTGGAGGCAGCAGAACGCTTAGCCTCAGACCTTACTACTATTTCCGATTGGGGCAAGAAGAACCTGGTGTCCTTCAACGCCTCAAAAACACAGTTTCTCCACCTATCCACGACATAATCTTCCAAACAACTATCCCCTATTCTCTGACAATACTCAGGTATCACCTTCTTCAACACTAAACATCCTCGGTCTATCCTTAACTCGAAACGTCATATCTCTTCTCTTACTAAATTAGCTTCTTCGAGGCTGGGCGTTTTGTACCGTCTCCGCCAGTTCTTTTCCCCCGCACAGTTGCTATCCATTTACAGGGGCTTTGTCCGCCCTCGTATGGAGTATGCATCTCATGTGTGTGGGGGGCTCCACTCACATAGCTCTCTTGGACAGAGTGGAGTCTAAGGCTCTTCGTCTCATCAGCTCTCCTCATACTGAAAGTTTATGCTGGGGTTACGTTTCATCGTCTGGGAACGAAGGTTTATTCAGCATTTAACAAGCCAAGACGTCAATGTTTTCTGGCTATAAATGAGCACCATTTGCCTCAGAGACAAGAAGATAGAACCGTCATGGACGGACTGAGTTCGTCCTCATTTTCTGGCTCACTCACCACTCTATACAACCCTCTGTAAACAATATAACCCTAGTCATAAGCCCCTGGTCGTATTACTCCCTCCTTTTATCTTAAAAGATTATAGTAGAACACATATATTTGTATATGACAACTCGATGCTTATGGAAAAATTACATACTTCCACTGAACAGACTGGTGAATACGACAAAGGAAAGTGGTAATTTTCACTTTCTTGTATCCGCATCCGGGGAGCCAGTGACGGGTGCAGGGCAAAGCCTATGGGACCCCTGCACCTCAAAGGAGGAAAGGCTCTCATCCCTTCCTTTTGTTTAGGGAGTGGCCGGGATGGTGCAGAGGCTGAGCCCGCCCGTAGAACCAGGTCCGGGGTTAACCTTCGGAGGGCTCTGGGTGTGGACTCCTGGAACGTCCGCAGCCTCTCGGATGATGATCGACTACCTTACCTATCAAATGAGGTCAAAAGACTGAGGGTGGACGTAGTGCGACTCTCGGAGACGAGGAGGCCTGCCAATTGCGAGATCAGTGAGGTGTGTGTAGGGGGTACATACTACTGGCTCGGCATGAGCAATGGCTTCCGTCTTAAGGGGTAGCTATGGGTATCTCCAGCCAACGGCAGCCATTTGTGATTCAGGTTACTCCGGTTGATGAACTTTTGATGCGAGTGAGACTGAAGCATTGGGCTGCATGTCATTTGTTACAGAGTAAGCTCCTGACGAGATATGTGAAATTAAAGAGAAGGAGATGTTCTACGCCAAACTCAACTCCGTATTAAACCAGTGCCCCCCACATTCATTGTCCTGGGCGACTTCAATGCTACGACTGACATTGATAAGGTTAGCTACGAGCTATGTGTTGATCACAATGGTTTTGGTACCAGAAACATCAACGTCTCTCTTCTCCAGAATTTTGCAAGATCCAGGGGGTTTAGAATTGCGGGCTCTTGGTGCCAGAGACCAGAGCTGCACCACTGGACTTGGAATAGCAATGCCGGCAGGAAGTACTCGTTAGAGGATTCTTCAGAACTGCAGGATTTTCCGGAGTGCTGAGTTGTTTTCAACTGAATATAGGCTTGTTATTGCAACACTCAAGCTTCATGTCAGGTCACGAAGAATCTCGAGATACAACAATACTTTGTTCCAGTTCGAGAGGCTGAAAGACCTAGCATGTGCTCAGGAGTATGCAGTGACAGTCTCAAATCAGTTCAGTGTGCTCAGCGCCCTTGAGGAAGCAATAGAACTGTGGGATACCTTCAAACGTGAGACTCTTCGAGTTGCCAAGGAGTGCATTGGAAAGCGCCTGAGATCTAAGCGTGGATTTGCCTCGGCAGAGACGCTAGAGAATATCGATGAGTCACGCTGCTTGACTTGCTGGGAATCGGTACCAATTTAATATAGGGCTTTGTCGCATAGGACTAGAGCTCTCCTGAGGAGAGGCAATGAGAGGTACGTCAGAGGTCTCGCTGAGGAAGTCGAGGGCAATTTAAATACAAATCACCTCCGACCTGCTTACCAAGCTCTGCTCCAAGTCTCCCTCTCAGGTGAGCGCTATCTAAACAACTGATGACTGCCTTGTGTCGGACATGGATAGGCAGAGGGCTCGTTAGGCTGAATACTTTGAGCAGTTGTACGCGCCGAACCCTCCAAGTGGGCAGATTTCAGTTACTGGGTTGCAGGTGGCGGATGCCGATCCACCCATCGACGAAAGCCCACCCTCTCTTGACGAGGTCACAGAGGCTTTGGCAAAGTTGAGGATTGGAAAGGCACCAGGTATCTGTAACACCAGTGCGGAGCTGCTCAAAGCTGGAGGTGAGGCCATGATCTACGGGTTGCATGCGGTCTTGACTGCCGTATGGCAATAGGCAATCATAGGCACCATAGCCGATCCAGGATTCAGTACGTTTCCTAACTAGTAGGCGATACTGTTATAACTGTATTTCGTAAAGAATCCTTATAACCAAAAACTAACGAAAATTATGAATATTTTTTTCTTGAACAAAATATTGAATAAACAACAGAACAATAATATAAATATACGTTCATATTTTATACGACAACTGGGGCCCGAGGTAGCAACGCACACCATTTTGCGGATATCAGATTCCATTAATAAGCATATTTTTACTGCGCAAAGCAGGTGATGTCACTTACTGTGACTTCGTGATCTTTCACATTTATCTATTTATATATATTTCATGGAAGAATAACTTACATAACCATTTTCAGTTTTACTAGTGACACGAATTTGTGACTGTTTATCACAATAGAATTTCACTCAATTAAGTGAATCAGACACCATAGAAATATTACCAGTGTGTGTATGAATGTATACAAAGATAAGCACATATATTAATTTAACTCTAGGATGTCTCGTGGATCATTTATACATAAAAATAAAAAATCCGGATAGGCTACTCTTTAGCTCACTACCGTTGCTCGAGGCACATAAACAGTCCCTCCACCAAGTTTGTACCCCACATTTGGTAATGTTACGTGCGCCTATTACCATTCCTCCTGAATGGAAGAGAGGTTTGGTCGTCCTTCTCTGGAGCGTCAGGACTGCAACAACTACCGTGGTATACACTGCTCAGTGTGCCAGGCATGGTGCTTGCCCACCTATTAGTGATGCGGATTCGCAGCCAACTGCTAAAGCTTCTGAGACCTGAGCAATCTGGGTTCAAGCCTGGTAAGTCAACAAGTGACCGTATCATAGCGCTTCGTGTACTGGTGGAGCGCCGACGTGAGTTTCGACAGGGTTGATTGATGCTTGCTGCCTATGTCGATCTCAAGAACGTGTTTGTCTCAGTGCATCGCGAGGCACTCTGGAATCTCCTGCGGCTCCGAGGGATTCCTGCAAGGTCTATTGGTTTGTTGACTGACCTGTATTACATAAGAACATAAGAACATAGGAGTCTGCAAGAGGCCGGTAGGCCTGTACAAGGCAGCTCCTATGAACCTAAGCTTCCGTGAATCTAACCCCACCTAATATCACTGTCCATGAATCTATCTAATCTATTTTTGAATGTGACAATTGTATTGGCACTCACCACATGGCTGCTCAGCTTATTCCTCTCATCCACCACTCTGTTAATAAACCAATTTTTGCCTATGTCCCTGTTGAATCTGAATTTATCCAGTTTGAACCCATTACTACGTGTCCTACCCGGTTCTCTTACCAACAAAACCTTATGAATATCCCCCTTATTAAAGCCCTTCATCCATTTATAAACCTCGATCATGTCTCCACGCACCCTTCGCCTTTCTAGAGAATGCAAGTTTAACTGTTTGAGTATTTCCTCGTATGGCAAGTTTCTTAACCCCTGAATCATCTTAGTCATTCTCCTCTGCACCGATTTTAACATTTTGATATCCATTCTATAGTAAGGTGACCAGAACTGAACCGCATAATCAATATGAGGTCTAACTAATGCTAAATATAGTTTGAGGAAGACTTCGGCGCTTCTGTTGCTTACGCTCCTTGAAATAAATCCCAGTACCCTGTTTGCTCGATTTCTAGCTTGAATGCATTGTGCCCTTGGACGGAGATCAGAGCTCACGAAGACCCCTAAATCCCTCTCGCACCCAGACCTGCTTATGAGAGTGTCATTTAAGCAATAGTTATGTGAGGGGTTGTTCCTACCTACACTCAGAATACTGCACTTCCCTACATTGAACTCCATCTGCCATTTATCCGCCCAGTCATACAATCTGTTTAGTTCATCCTGGAGAATACTAGCTTCCTGATCAGACTCAATTACTCTACCGATCTTGGTATCATCTGCAAACTTACTGACATCACTACTAATTCCTGTATCTAAGTCACTGATATAAATGATAAACAAAAGTGGACCTACTACCGAACCTTGTTGGACCCCACTCGTAATACAACCCCAGTCAGATCTTTTACCATTGATTTGCACGCTTTGCTTCCTATTGCTAAGCCACTCCTTGACCCAGTTCAAAACGTTACCCTCTACTCCGTGAGCCTGTAATTTAAGCAACAGTCGTTGGTGAGGAACTTTGTCAAACGCTTTACTAAAGTTAAGATAGATTACATCATAATTCTCATCTCTGTCTACCGCCTCAAATAATTCATTGTAGAAGGACAAGAGATTGGTGAGACATGACCTATCTTTCGTGAACCCATGATGCGAGTCGTGAATTAAGCTATGTTTCTCTAGATGCTCCCGAATGTTCCCGGCTGTTATGGACTCCAGCATCTTGCCTATAACCGATGTTAAGCTACTTGAGCGATAGTTTGCAGCAGCTCACCTGTCCCCCTTTTTTTAAAAACCGGCGTCATATTAGCTACTTTCCATAGGCTGGGCACATAACCAGTATTTACCGACATCTTAAAGATGTCGGTTAGTGGGTCACTGAGTACATCCCTGCATTCCTTTAATACCCTCGGAAATACCCCGTCAGGACCTGGCGACTTATTCTTCTTAAGCTTATCTATGATTATATCCCTCAATTTATCGCCATCCCCGCCCTCGTACACCCTGAACCCTTTCCGGAATAGTCGTTCGATCCTCTTGTGTGAATACTGAAAGGAAGTAGTCGTTCAACAATGTGCTCATATTTTCGTAATTTTCCACTAGCTCGCCTGTGATTGTTTTTAGCGGTCCAATTTTCTCCCTTGTTTTTTGTTCTATACATCTGAAAGAAGCCCTTAGGATTACTTTTCGCCTCATTTGCTACTTTAATCTCATATTTCCTTTTTGCTACCCTGGTGTTTTTCTTCATTAATCTAGATAGTTCGACATACCGACTGTGTTTCACCAATCTTTATTTTCTGATAAATTTCCTTCTTTAACCCTATCTCGTGTTTTAGTCCACGAGTCATCCACTTAGGGTCATAGTTTTCTTTTCTAAGTGTTCGCTGTGGTATATGCTGTCCTTGCCCCTCTACTATTACTCTAACGAAATTATTGTAAGACATTTCTACCTGGTTCTCCTGGCTCTCCAACCCACAGTTCTGGCCCTCATGAATCCCTAAATTTTCCCAGTTTACCCCCTCAAGATGTCTTCGAAGCCCCTCGTAATTTGCTCTTCTAAAATCTGGCACTAACACTGGGTTTGGTTCGCGGGTCGCGGGTTATCGCCCAATCTAAGCTAAAACGAATCGTTCTGTGGTCACTATTTCCTAACTCTCCGCCCACCTCCAACTCACGTAGCAAGTTTCCATTATTAGTTAGGACTAAGTCTAATATGTTATCTCCTCTGGTAGACTCAGTAACTACCTGCTTAAGGAAATTATCTTGTATAACTTCAAGAAAATCCTCGGCTTCCAGCTTGGCACACGGGAAACGTCGTTTCCGCCACAGCTGAGGAAGACAATGGGGTTCGATCCCTCGCTTGCCATACACGCCTCAATCATGTCTGATATATGGCCCACCCGTGCCCCTGGGAAACACACCCTCGTCCTGTTCTTATCCTTGGAGCAAAAATACCTGTCAACATGACGCACTAGGTCTTACCAGTCTATATTCTTATTATCAAAGTCCCCCATTACGCAGACATTTTTACTCGTACTCGCCCTGCCAATCTCTTGTAGTAGTATACTCGTGCCCTGCCTATTAAGGTTGGGTGGCCTATACAGAACCCCTAGAGATAGTTTTTCTTTCCCTTTGTAAAAGTCCACTCAAACTGATTCTGAATCCATGTTAGTTTTAACTGAACTGTTAACTAAACATTTAAGTGAGTTTTTAACATATAGCGCAACTCCACCTCCCCTTCTTCCCCTTCTGTCTTTGTGAAACAGCTGATAACCCGTTATTTCAAATTCCGATCTAAAATTTCTATTGGCAGTGTCTATCCATGTTTCAGTGATTGCTATCATGTCAAAATTTTCTACACAAGCTTCACCCCTTAGTATGTCTATCTTGTTTCTAAGCCTGCCGTTAGTATATATAAAGAAGATTCTTAGCCCGCCCTCTGTTACTTCCCTATAATCACTACTAAGCTGCCTGGTTGTATTTTGAGCTAGATGTCCTCTCCCATTACTCCTCCTCCCCTCGTCTACACTAAAAAATCCCTCAGGGTACTAAGTGCTCGCTCAAGGGAGTCTGAGAGAGCCTCAACATCCTTGAACGTCAAATGTATCCCGTCCCGGGCGTAGATGGCGTCGTTGCCAAAGAAGAGGTCCCAATTGTCAACGAACAGCCACCCATTGCGCTCGCAGTGTTCAGCAAGTCTGCTGTTCACTGCTATCGCCCTGGACAGCCATCCATCGCCAACGCCCCTCCTCGGCAGGACGCCACAAACTACTGACGACCCACCAGCGTCTCGTATCCTACCTAACAATTTTCTAAAACGCCGGAGAAGGTCCTCGCTTGGCACACGGGAAACGTTGTTTCCGCCACAGCTGAGGAAGACAATGGGGTTCGATCCCTCGCTTGCAGTACACGCCTCAATCCTGTCTGATATATGGCCCACCCCTGCCCCTGGGAAACACACCCTCGTCCTGTTCTTATCCTTGGAGCAAAAATACCTGTCAACATAACGCACCTGACTATCACTAACAACCAGCACCCGGCGGTCAGGAGAGGGACCAGAAGGAGGGGTGGGTGAAGGGGAGAGGGGAGAGCGGGAAAGGTGGGGAGGGACCCGCTGTGAAGAACGAGGAGAAATTGTGGAAGGTGTGATGGGTGGAGAGGAAGAAAGAGGAGAAGGAAGAGGGAGAGGAAGAGGAAGAGGGAGAGGAAGAGGAGGAGGTTGGGGATGAGGAGGAGGATGGGGTGGAGGAGGAGAAGGGGAGGAGAAGGAAGAGAACATAAGAACATAAGAACGTAAGGAGTCTGCAAGAAACCGGTTGGGATGAGGAGAAAGGGAGGGAGAGAGAGGGGAAAGGGAGAGAGGGGAAAGGGAGGGTGTGGGGGGAGAGGAGGGAGGGGAGGCTGAGGTGTGGGTGGGAGGAACGGACGAGGAGGCGGAGGACGAGGAGAAGGAGGAGGAGAGAGGGAAGGGGAAGGTGATGGACAGATGACCGAGGGCTGAGATGGGGGAAGACTGGAAAGGGAGGCTGAGAGATGAGGCTGAGGTAAGGGAGGGAGGGACGAACGAGGAGGAGGGGGGGTGGGAAGGGGGGAGAGGGGGGACGGAAGAGGAAGGGGGGGAGGAGGAGGAGGAGGATGGGAGGGGCTGCTGTGTGAGAGGAGAGAATACCAAAGCTGGTGATGGAGGGGAAGAGGACGAGAAGGAAGGGGAAGAGGAGAAGGCGGGGCCAGTTGCTGCTGTACTAAGTAATGAGTCTACCTGGGCGGCGAGAGTAGTAACCCTATTCTGTAACTCTATGATCCTCTGATCATCCTTTTGAGTCTTAACGCAAAATCTACCATAGTCCTTGAATAGAAAGTACTGCGGGGCCATGCGGAGGCCACACCCGGGACAACGCTTGAGTTGAGACGGCATGGTGATGATATGGGCGAGGCAAGACGAAAAAATTTGGCGCGACAAGACAATAACAAAGTCCGCAGCTGCGGTGAGGCCATCAGGTCCAATTTCTGGGGAAAAAATGTGTATTTAAGAAAAAGGGCGCGCTTTTTTCTACCTGCTAAGGCGAAACAAAACAATAGCAAAGTCAGCAGCTACTGTCAGATCGTCAGGTCGCAAACAGGTCAAATCCCATGGGAAAAAAAGGTGTGTCTTGATAAAAAAATAAGGCGTTGTTTTTTCTACCTACCAAGACGTAACACGTGCCTATATTATAATATTGAGAAATCACATACGTAAGTAAGATAATAACTGTGTTCACTAGGTTTGCGTGGAAAGGTGAATTATCTAGCGTTTTGTATGGAATCTAACACACACGACTTATAAATTAACGAAGCTAGGCGCGCCTGATTCACGTGTTCTGTTATCACAAAACAGTAAAGTATCCTAATACTAAAAGGAAAAGAAAACACAAAAACATCACAAAACCGTGTAGCACTGGGTTCGCGTGAAAGTGTTGAAATTAGTGTAGGTGTGGGAAGCTTAATACACGTGGACTAGAAGCAACTGTGGATCACTATCTAATTACGTAAATACTAAATCAGAACACTTAGCGGTCTGGAGTATGTAGGTAGTGGTAATCCTCCTGATTGTGTAGTCCTCCAGCAAGTACCCAGAAGCACAGAACACCTCAAAGCACACCACAAAAGCAGATGAAAAAGCAAGTTGGCACTACACAGCAGCGGAGCAAAGAAGTCCACCTCTTAACCAAAGGAAGGTCAGCGCGGGACTCAATGGAATATAGGTACTCTTTATAATATATCTATATATATATATATATATATATATATATATATATATATATATCTATATATATATATCTATATATCTATATATATATATATATATATATACAGTGGTGGGATTCATTTTTTTTTAAGAACAGGTTCTCTCACTCCAGGACTCGCTAACAACAGGACTTCTCACTATCACAGTCTCTATAAGCAAACCATGCTGGTTGGCCCGATGTAAGTGCAAAGATTGATCTTTGGGTTGCCACACGCTACAGTCTAGCAAGTCAAATTATTGATTTTAGTTATTTTTCCAACTTTAAAAAAAAAGTCCAAATAATGCTTAAAGCATAATTAATACTGAGCAGACAGTATATGCTTAATGACTATTAAAATGTTTGGGTAGTTGCAAATGTTATTCATTAGACTATTACCAGTTGTGATAATATTGTGCTAACATTTTTATAACAACTGTTTGCAATTATGAAATATATATTTTCTGTGCTTCAAATTTTTTATAATTAGTTTATTAGTAATGCTTTTTTTTTTTTTTTTTTTTTTCGCTGCATATTATTAAGCAACCTTTACTTGTGAGGGGTAATATCAGTTTATAGTTGACATGTGTTTGAATACTGCATTTACATTACATGTTACCTTTTTGAAAAGGAAAAATAATAAGGAAAATGCTTTAGCTTAATTAAGTCTTTTATTCGTGATCTTTCATTGTAAAAAATTCCAAATAGCCACTTGATTGTCATCATAGTCTTTAGCCTTTTTTTTCACCCTGTTGTCATCAGCACTGTTTTTTTTTTCTAAGCCATTTTTTGACAAAATGAAAGGCATCCCATGAATCTAATGGGAGACCAATAAGATTAATTGTCATCAAGTTTGCTACATTTTCCACTAAAAGGCGGCTTCTCCTATCTGTGTATATAATGTTCATTCTTGAAAAGTCACTTTCTGCCTCGGCAGAACTGACTGCAATAGTGTTGATAATATTTTTTGCCTTCTGTACAGTTTGCGGAATCACAGGATATTATTATTTGTAACACTATTATTATCATATATTGTTAAATCCATGCACATTCTATTTTCAATAAATATTTTGTTTTCGTCATGTCAGCCTTGCCTCTGCCACTTTTTATTCTATTTGACCCCATCCATCAGCACGACAATGTTTTCAATAACTACATGGTTGATCAGAATGCATCAAAAGTCTATTGGGCTTATTTTGTGTCTCGGCCCTATGCCTATATATGGCATATTTATAGATTCAAACGGTTATCAAAGTGATCTTGACATATTTAAGATCACCTTTCCATATATTGTGATGCGTGACTACAGAAAATAATAGCTACAGCATCAAAAAAAAAAAATCCTACCAGCTACAGTGGTGTCTGCAGAAATGTTGCTATTGTTGTTGTTGTTGTTGTTGTTGTTGTTGTCAGGGCCGCAAAGATCTGAAGATCATTATGAGCCCTGGGGAAGTCCTGTGAGATTATCAGAGGAAGACACAGGTGAGGGGGATGACAGCTGGTTGCCGTGAAGGGGAAGTAATTCAAGTAAACAAAACCAGCTGGCAGTGGTTGCTGTCGGTGTAGCCTTTGTAACGGTGCTCTCGTTCGAATCGGTGATGCCACTTTCGTCTTGAACCCGTGTTCGGCTTGACCCGACATCAAATTTGGTTTTAGTCGTGTTTTTTACTATCAAAAGCCAGTAACAGATTTATGGAGGGTTTACCAAAATAAGTGATAAGTAAAAGGTGTTCATGGGGGAAAAATTGAGTACCCCTGATTTAAGCTAACAGTAACAACCGGTTCTCGGGATTAAAGAAATTCCATGAACAGGTTCTCGCGAATCGGTGCGAACCGGCTGAATCCCATATCTATATATATATATATATATATATATATATATATATATATATATATATATATATATATATATATATATATATATATATATATATATATATTTTACACCACCGGCCCGCACACCACACTCCAAGCACGGGGAGGCGGTGTGCCTCAACCCCAGACCACCACACAACGGGCCGTGAACAACCCAGAACAGCAAGAAACACCACGCTGACACTCCACTGGGCCGCCAACACACCACGAGCGGGCAAGGCAGGGCAAAAAGGCTCACAGAGCGGGTTTTCCACTTTACTTAACAGCGCTGACACGTACAAAACACTGGTTTACAAGGCACAGTAACTCCCAGTACTCAGAGAGGGGCACGGACACAGCACAGGGCTCACAAAAGCGGGCAGAGCACGCAGGGGCACGGAGACAAGCGGCGCACGTCTCTCGTCTCTGGCAGTTGAGCTGTCTCATGCCCCGCGGCGCGGCCGGCGGCTCTCGGCCCGGCCGCCGCGATGCACCCCATGCCGCCGGCCATCACCAATCCTCTGCGCCCCAAACCAGCACCCCCCACACAAACAACACATACCCCAAAAAATATACCCCTGGCCTAACACTATCCCCCCCCCCTTAAAGAAGCAGTCGATCCGACTGCCCCAACATGCAACACACAAAAATACATGGAATACAAATAAATCAGTCCTCCACCACGGCCTCCACAGTCTCCTCTCGCGCCCCCAAGGGGCTCCGCCTGTCAGCCACGCCGTCGACCAGCCGCCAGTCCTCAGTGGGCTCTCCCACGCCGTCCGCTCCACGCAACTCTGGGGACAGTCGACACCGGCTCCTGGCCTCCACCCTAGGGGCAAGGTGCCCTCGCCCGGCCGTGACTACCGCCCCATGCAGCCAAGCTCGAAAACCTCCGGAAGCAAAGGGCACCTGTCCGGTCACCCTCTCCAGCTCCCGTCCGAGGCCACCACAAGCCTTGGCCTGCGTCAGGTAGTCAAGGCCCAGCAAGCAAGGCTCTTCCACGCCCGGCGACGTCCACCGGCAGCCGCTCCACCGCGCTGCTCACGCCGGCACAATCCTCCACTGGCCCCCCGAGCAGCACACACTACCCCGTGTCAGGCCGCGCCGAGGACTCCTCAGCCCCGGTGTCCACTGTCACGCGACGTGGCTACATCTGCTAATCCTCCCACTGGCAACGCGCTGGTCAGGCGGTGGCAGCTTACAAAAGGCGGGGCCCGAGGACGGGAGACGGCTGGAAATCGGCCCCCTTCTCCAGCCCGTCCACGTTTCCCGCCCGCGCCGCGTCCCTGGGCCTGGGGCAGGCGCTCGAGCGGTGGCCAGACTGGCCACAATCCTTACAGCGAGGCTGGAGGGCTTCGGAGCTCAGTCAGTCGAGGGAACGCGTCCCTCGCTCCCCCGGGCACCGACTACGCCTGTGCCTCTTCTCGCCACAGCCCCCGCACGAGCCATGGAGACCCTCCGAGCTCGCCTTCCTCGACGCTGCCTTCATCTTTACCTTCGCCATCCGGCCCCGGAGGTCATGGAAGGTCCAAACCACCCCCGCTGAACACTTCCGCGCACCCAGCCAGGGTGTGGCACACCTCCGTCTGTGCCTCCGTCAGGTGAGCGGCGCTCCGGTGCGCCAAATCCACCAGGAAGTCGGGTAGCGGCCTCACAGCGGCCGACTCCGTGCTCCCCGGCGCCTCCTCCTGTCGTTCCACCTCCTCACAGGTACACAGCTTGGCACCAGCGGGTACTTTCCGAGCCTCGTCGGAGTTAGCCACCAACACCGTGACTGACTCCTCCCCCGCTCCTTCGAGACTGTCCGGCTGCCACACCATCAGCCAGCTGCAGGCCCTCCGTGGACTCCACTGTGCCTTCCGCTGGCACCGCGCTCGACCGGCAACACCAGACCCTGGCCTCCATCCCCGGGGCAAGGTGCAGTCGCTCAGCCGCGACTACCTTTGCACAGCCAACCTCCAAAAGCAAAGGCGCCTGTCCGCGCAGCCTCTCCAGCTTCCGTTCAAGGTCGGCACCATCCTCGCCCTGCGTCAGGTAGTCGAGGCTCAACACGCACGGCTCGTCTCGATCGGCGACGTCCACCGGCCGGCGCTCCACAGCGCTGCCCACGCCGATACGAACCTCCACTGGGCCCTTGGACTGCACACAGTGCCCCGTGACGCCACACAGCCTCTGTTGCGCGTCCTGGAGTCGTGTGGCGCCCAGCATGTCAGGCCGCCCCAAGGTCCTTTCGGCGCCCACCGCCAAGCGGCCTGGCTCGTCCACTGAGCCCCGCAGCAGCGCCTCCTCAGCGTCGCCCCAGCCCTGGGCAGCAGCTGACATATCGAACTGGGCCTCCCATGCCAGCTTCCCGTCGTGCTCCGCTGGCTTAAGCCTCCCTGAGCGCCGGGAGACTGAGGGGCCGCAGGGGGGAGACGGCGGACCACGTGGGCTGCAAGCCGGCCAGCATGGCGGAGAGGGAGGCGGTGAGAGAGGCCACGAAGCGGGGTGAATGGGTCCGACTCCAGCACCAGCTGGACCCAAGGGAGCGGCTCCGATTGCTCCGCAGCCTCCTGCAGCCTCCACCGGCTCCGCCACGACGCCACCAGGCTTCAGGGGCCCTTGCCAGGAGCCCCGCCAGTTCGCCACCCCGGCACCCGCCGCCAGCACATGTGACGCTTCTTGTTCCTCCGCGCACGACGTTGCCACCTCTCGCCGCTGCCTCTCCGAACGGCGGGAAGCTAAGGGGCTGCATGGGGAAAGAGAGCGGACCACGTGGCCTGCGAGCCGGCTGGCATGAAGGAGAGGGAGGGGGTGAGGGAGGCCGCCAGGTGGGGTGAATGGGTCCGACTCCGGCGCCAGCTGGACCCAAGGAAGCGGCTCCGTTGGCTCCCCAACCTCCTGCGGCAGCCAGGGGTCCTTGACAGGGGCCCCAGATAGCCCCAGCTGGACTGCTGCCCCTGGCGTTTCCATATATATATATATATATATATATATATATATATATATATATATATATATATATATATATATATATATATATATATATATATATTGTTACGCCACCCCCCCTACCACACACCATCCACGGGCAGGCAGGTGGCGTAATCCCCACCAGAACAACCACACGGGCACCAGTCACTCACAGCGGCCCACACCGAACACCGAGGGGAGGAACGAGGCAGGGCACAAAGGATACACGTTCAACACTAAGTTCTAGTTTAATGACAGCTAGGTTCCTCACACAGTACAGCAACTTCCAAGGGCACAGAACAGTTAGTTAATCAGGCACAGTACAGGGGCACGGCAGACAGACACACCGGATGCACACAGCTCGCGAGCGGAGCAGCTCAACACTCTCTAAGCCCAGACACGCCACCCTCAACTACTCCTCAGCGCCTCTCCACTCTGCCGACTCAGCACTTCCTGCCCGGCGGCCGGAGGCCCCGGGCTCCCCTCTGTCTCTCTTGTCCCAACAAGTAGAGTTGCATCATACTGAGCTAACATTGCATCATGCTACAATTTCATCACATTACACATACAATCATTCACATACAGCACATTCGTAACACTATCTCCCCCTTCAGAAGGCAGTCGACCCGGCTGCCCCAACATTCAACAAACAAAACATGAAATTAATCAAACTAATCAGTCCCCTGGGACATCACTAAAGTCTCTTAACCATCCCGGCCGACGCCTCTCTCGCCGAGGGCGCCGCTGGGATGCGGGCGGTGGCACCCAGAGCCGCGTCGTCGGCCCCAAGTACTTGCTCAGGGTCGTCACTGACATCTGCCGCTTCGCCCGCACCGCCCCTGTTCTCGTTCGCCCCGTGGTCGACCTCTGACACGTCCCCTTCGCTGCTGCTGGGGCTCACGTCCCTCTTACGCCGGTCGTATGTCTCCTTCATTTCATGGCCTGGCCTGCCACCTTGAGCTTGCCCCACGGGCGTCGGTGCACCTCAGCCAGGCTTTCCTGCAGTGCCGCTGAGAAGCCAGAGGTGACGGTGGGCAAGCTCACGTCGGGGGGGCTGCCCCGTGGCCAAATCCACCGGTAGCCTGAGCTCCCGGCCGAACATTGAACACAGAAAAATACATGCAATACACATAAATCAGTCTGTCCTCCACCACGTCCTCCACAGTCTCTTCTCGCGCCCCCAAGGGGCTCCGCCTGTCAGCCACGCCGTCGACCACCCGCCAGTCCTCAGTGGGCTCTTCCACGCCATCCACTCCACGTGACGCTCGGGACAGTCGACACCGGCTCCTGGCCTCCACCCTCGGGGCAAGGTGCCCTCGCTCAGCCGTGACTACCTCCCCACGCAGCCATGCTCGAAAACCTCCTGGAAGCAAAGGGCACCATTCCGGTCACCCTCTCCAGCTCCCGTCCGAGGCCACCACGAGCCTTACTGGCCTGCGTCAGGTAGTCGAGGCCCAGCAAGCACGGCTCGTCTCGATCGGCGACGTCCATCGGCCGGCGCTCCACAGCGCTGCCTACGCCGATACGAGCCTCCACTGGCCCTTCCAGCAGCACACACTACCCCGGGTCAGGCCGCGCCGAGCACTCCTCAGCCCCCGGTGTCCACTGTCACGCGTCGTGGCTACAACTGCTAAGCCTCCCACTGGCAACACGCTGGTCGGGCGGCGGCAGCTTACACAAGGCGGGGCCCGAGGGCGGGAGACGGCTGGAGGTCGGCTCCCTTCTCCAGCCCGTCCGCGCTTCCCGCCCGCGCCGCGTCCCTGGGCCTGGGACAGGCACTCAAGCGGTGGCCTGACTGGCCACAGTCCTTACAGCGCGGCTGGAGGGCGTCGGGGCTCAGCCGGTCGAGGGAACGCGTCCTTCGCTCCCCCAGGCACCGACTGCACCTATGCCTCCTCTTGCCACAGCCCCCGTACGAGCCACGGAGACCCTCCGGGCTCGCCTTCATCGACGCTGCCTTCATCTTCACCTTCGCCATCCGGCCCCGGAGGTCATGGCAGGGCGGGGCGGCCGCCGCTAGGCCGCTGATTGTCGTCAATGCCCCGAACTCCAAGGCCCTCGTCAGCGCGTCGTCGGTCCACGGCAGGGGGTGAGAGTCCTCGCCAGTCTCGTCCCTCAGCGCCCGGCAGTCTGCACAGAAGTGCTGCGTGCCGTTCTTCTTCATATCCAGAACGACTGTTGAGGGCCACGGACTGTCTGTCCGCTCCATCACCCCCTGCGCCGCCAGCTCGTTGACGGCGCGCTGCAGTTCCTCCCGCCTGGCCGGCACGACACGTCGGGGCGGGCTCCTGGTGGGTGCACCATTTCCCGTGCTGATGTTGTGCTTCACCAACCCCGTGCAGCCCAGCAGGTCCACTCCACCCCCGCTGAACACGTCCGCGCACTGAGCCAGGGTGTGGCGCACCCTCGTCTGCGCCTCCGTCAGGTGAGCGGCGCTCCGGTGCGCCGAATCCTCCAGGAAGTCGGGCAGCGGCCTCACAGCGGCCGACTCCGCGCTCCCCGACGCTTCCTCTTGTTGTTCCACCTCTTCACAGGTGCCCAGCTTGGCACCAGCGGGTACTTTCCGAGCCTCGTCGGAGGAGTTAGCCACCAGCACCGTGACTGACTCCCCGCTCCTTCGAGACTCCGTCCGGCTGCCACACCATCAGGCAGCTGCAGGCCCTCCGTGGACTCCACCGTGCCTTCCGCTGGCATCGCATCCGACCGACAACACAGGACCCTGGCCTCCGTCCCCGGGGCAAGGTGCAGTTGCTCCGCCGCGACTACCTCTGCACAGCCGACCTTCGGGAGCAAAGGCGCCTGTCCGCGCAGCCTCTCCAGCTCCCGTCCAAGGTCGGCACAGGCCTCGTCCTGCGGCAGGTAGTCGAGGCCCAGCACGCACGGCTCGTCTCGATCGGCGACGTCCATCGGCCGGCGCTCCACAGCGCTGCCTACGCCGATACGAGCCTCCACTGGGCCCTCAGACTGCACGCAGTGCCCCGTGACGCCACACAGCCTCTGTGGCGCGTCCTGGAGTCGTGTAGCGGCCGGCATGTCAGGCCGCCCCAAGGTCCTCTCGGCGCTCCCCACCAAGCGGCCGGGCCCGTCCACTGAGCCCCGTAGCGCTGTTGTCAGCTGCAGCGCCTTCTCATCCTCGCCCCAGCCCTGGGCAGCAGCTGGCATCTTGAACTGGGCCTCCCATGCCAACTTCCCGTCGTGCCCCGCTGGCTTAAGCCTCCCTGAGCTCCGGGAGGATGAGGGGCTGCAGCGGGGAGCGGGCGGACCACGTGGGCTGCAAGCCGGCCGGCATGGCGGAGAGGGAGGCGGTGAGAGAGGCAACGAGGCAGGGTTAATGGCTCCGACTCCAGCACCAGCTGGACCCAAAGGAGCGGCTTCGACGGCTCCCCAGCCTCCTGCAGCCTCCACCGGCTCCGCCACGACGCCACCAGGCTTCAGGGGCCCTTGCCAGGGGCCCCACGCGGAGCCCCACCAGTCCGCCACCCGTGCACCCGCCGCCAGCACACGTGACCGTTCTTGTTCCTCCCCGCACCACATTGCCACCTCTCGCTGCTGCCATGGGAGAGAGAGCGGACTACGTGACCTGCGAGCCGGCTGGCATGGAGGAGAGGGTGGGGGTGAGGGAGGCAACGAGGCGGGGGCTCCCCAACCTCCTGCGGCAGCTACTGGTTCCTCCACGACGCTACCAGGCTCCAGGAGTCCTTGCCAGGAGCCCCAGATAGGCCCCTGCAGGACCGCCGCCCCGGCGCTTCCTGCCAGAGCTGAGCCTTCTTCCTCCGCGTGCGACGGTGCCACCTCTCGCAGCTGCCTCTCCGCCTCCCTCAGGCCTCGGACCTCGCCTTCCGGGGTCCGCAGTCCGCACCTCCTCCAGCCGTTCACTCCTCGCGCTGTCGCAGCCCTGGTCGGTGTACTGCTGGGTTTCCACCTTCAGCGACGAGAAACAGCTCTGGAGGACCTCGGCAAGATGGCGGGCCTGCTCGTCTGCCCTCTCTTCTGCCCTCAGAGCCTGCTCGCGTGCCCTCTCTTCTGCCCTCTGAGCCTGCGCGCGGGCCCTCTCTTCTGCCCTCTGAGCCTGCTCGCGTGCCCTCTCGTCTGCCCTCTGATCCAAATCCTGCCTCATACTGGCCAGCATGGCAGCGAACAATTCCATCTGGCCCGGCTTCACCTCACCCGGGTCAGCCTCGGCCTTGCCCGTCTCCTAACCCTCACGGCGACCATTGGGGGACGCCATGACACTCGGCGCGCTTCACTGTTCACTTATATCCACTGTTCACTTATATCCCACTCCTTTGACACCAAGTGTTACGCCACCCCCCCTACCACACACCATCCACGGGCAGGCAGGTGGCGTAATCCCCACCAGAACAACCACACGGGCACCAGTCACTCACAGCGGCCCACGCCGAACACCGAGGGGAGGCGGGAACGAGGCAGGGCACAAAGGATACACGTTCAACACTAAGTTCTAGTTTAATGACAGCTAGGTTCCTCACACAGTACAGCAACTTCCAAGGGCACAGAACAGTTAGTTAATCAGGCACAGTACAGGGGCACGGCAGACAGGCACACCGGATGCACACAGCTCGCGAGCGGAGCAGCTCAACACTCTCTAAGCCCAGACACGCCACCCTCAACTACTCCTCAGCGCCTCTCCACTCTGCCGACTCAGCACTTCCTGCCCGGCGGCCGGAGGCCCCGGGCTCCCCTCTGTCTCTCTTGTCCCAACAAGTAGAGTTGCATCATACTGAGCTAACATTGCATCATGCTACAATTTCATCACATTACACATACAATCATTCACATACAGCACATTCGTAACAATATATTATAAAGACTACCTATATATGCCTTTGAGCTTCATAAATGAAGTATTTAACATTGCATTTTTGACATAGAAAACACTTTTAGAAGCACAGATAACAATTATAGAATCTCACTGCCCAGAAACTGTCTCAAGAGGCCCAACTACTTCCTAAAAGAAAATTCCTCATTCACTTTACAAGTAATGTACAAACAAACATAGGATAACATTACTAGTTTTAGAATATGGACCTTAGTGTCCTGTGCCACGTGATTTAGCATGTGCAACATTGTTAAGAACATTTTGAGCCATGCTGCGGGGGCGCTTCGTGTTAGACACGACACCTGCGGGTCTTCGTCCTTTTAATAAAGCTGTAGCTCCTCTTGACACACCCGGTCCTCTTCTTGAGATGGAAATGGCTGGCATGGAATTCTTCCACGGCCACATCCACCTTTCTTTACATTTAGTACATTTAAGCAAAAAATCAAGCTGTTAAGCTGATTTGAAGTTTTCGTGGATTGGAGACGCTCCTTCAGCTTTTTTAGGGCCAAGATAGTTCTTTCATTGCCCAGAGTTTCTATTGCTTCTATCAGAATATGTGGCACAGACTGAGCCTCATTCTTTAAACTAACAGAAGATTCATTGCTCTGAGGAATATCAATCTCCATTGAGACTTCATTAAGTGATTCGCATTCTTGATGGCTACTTCTTGAAGAATCTGTTACTTCAATTTTCGTCTCCATATCTTCTCTTGGTTGATGTTCAGAGAATCTCATGCTCTGGATCACCCAGAGACTTCTTTCTTTTTTCATTGTCACCCACCATAATGTGTTTAATACTAGGCTACCCCGCATGATGCATACTATTGGACAACAATATTGCATGTCACATTCTTACTTGCATAAAGGGCGAGCCGCAGGTCATTATTGCAGTTCGTCATCCCTTCCGTTTTCTTGCTTTTAACCGTTTTCTCAAATGAACGTGGGAGGCTATTGTGCGGCGACGCATGTCGGAGTTTATGTACGTTTTAGTGTTGCTTCACTTGCTTGAGCTTGAATGTTATCTAGATGGAATGGTTAGGGTGAAATTTGTGAATGTGATCTATAATAAATGGTGTTCACAGTTGGCTTGCTTCTTGCATTCTTTCCCATGCCACTTTTTTGGTTGGAGATGGAATCTAGCTCGGCCTCTTGTGTAGTAATCACGGCGAATCTATCTCTCGATCTGGGAACGGTGACATTAGATACATAGATGTTGTTTTGGGAGAGGAGCATTTTAGTAGGCCATCTTTGGTCTTTCTTCGGTGGTTTTTTGGATGCTCTGTGCCTCTGTGGCATAAGATTGAAGTCTCCTCTAACTTTGTGCAGGGCGAGCGAAAGGTGTCCGTGCAACAAGGACACCCACGGGACAAGAGAGCCAATCACAAGGGACGGGGTCGGAGCGAGGGCGGCCGCTGGCTCGTGGAACGGCGCATTTATCTCGCTCTGAGGAGACTTTAATTTTATGCGTCCCGGACTGACCCCTGGACTTGGCGTCGTGGGGTGGGTGAGGCCATGTGCCCCCTACCGTATGCCCATACTGATTGATTGATTGATTGATTACAGATAAAGAAGATGGAGATGAAGAGAAGGGCCAGACAACCTGACGGAGGTTGGGGGTGGATGGTGATGGTTGGCTGTTTCTTTATCATGGTAAACACACACACACACACACACACACACTATAGGTATAATGTCTCATATTTGCTTCTGGTTATATTGAAACGGTCATATCAGTACAATTAACTCTTGATAAGTAACCACAGTATAGCTGTCCAAAGGCAGCCAGAGTTAAAAACCTCTTTTCAATTCATTGTTGTACCTGTGTTGATGATCATCTATTCATTATATTATCCTTCCTCCTTTACTCCCGGCTTGTTCAGTTTATCAGTTTTTTTTTCTTCCTTTTGTAGGTATTGTGTTTAATTTACTTATCTCTGTCTTCATTCATGTTTTACAAACATTTATCTTCTCTCTCTCTCTCTCTCTCTCTCTCTCTCTCTCTCTCTCTCTCTCTCTCTCTCTCTCTCTCTCTCTCAGAGGTGGTGGTGTCGCCCTTTACGTCAAAAGCTATTTGCAACCCACTGACAGGACACCAAGGGACAGTAACGTTGAACATTTGTGCGTGCGAGTAAATCTTATAAAAAATAATCTAAATATATCCGTCACCTACAGGCCTCCGCGGCAATCACTCGAAGATGATGTTGAAATGTCCTGTGTTTTAAGACAGTCACTTAATAATAGGGACTCATTTATATTAGGCGATTTTAATCTCCTTCATACTGACTGTCGGGTATAGAAGGCAAGTCACATAGTGATCGAATTTTTAGAAGGTAATTATCTAATCCAAATGGTTACTGAACCAACTCGACAAATTAACGTACTAGACCTTGTTATTGCGAACCAAGATAAACTAGTCAGTAATGTTACGGTAGGAGAACATTTCAATTCTTGCGATCATAGATTAGTGCGCGTCGACCTTAGAACTCAAACAACAGTGACTGAAAATAAAGTAATGGTGCCCAATTTCAAAAGAGCATATTTCGTAGAAATCCGACAAAAAACTAACAGAACTACAACTATCAGATGATTGAAACATGGAAACATGGAAACATGGACTAGCAAGCGGCAGAAAGCCTGTTGGCTCATTACTAGGCTGCCTGCGTTCAGTGATTTAATCAATCCGTTTGCCATAGGAGTGGCTTGCAGGGAAGGATTAAAGCACTTGTGTACCTACTCTTGGATACGTTCAGTTCACTCCCGTTGCAGCAAAGTGGCGATCAATGCGTTTCTTGAATGAGTTGATGCTCTCTGCGCTAACCACTTCTGCAGGGAGGCTGTTCCAGTGGCGAACAACCCTATTCGAGAAATAACTCCTGCCTATGTCGGTATGGCATCGCTTTGCTTGAATTGTTTTTCCGTTGTTTCTTGTTCTCAGGTTAGTTTGTAGCGTGAAGAGTTTTGAGTGATCAACGTTGCTGACCTTGTTCAGGTACTTAAAGACTTGTATCATGTCTCCCCGCAGTCGTCTCTTTTCCAACGTGAAGAGGTTGAGTCGCTCGAGTCGCTCTTCATAGGGCTTCGTCCTCAGTGATGGTATCATCTTCACGGCGCGGCGCTGTACTCTCTCAAGTAATTCAATGTCTTTCCTGTAATTTGGAGACCAGAATTGCACGGCGTATTCCAGGTGTGGCCTCACCAGCGAATTATACAAGGATAACATAACTCCCGGTGTCTTGTATTCGAAGTTCCTCGATATGAACCCAAGCATTGTATTGGCTTTCTTACAGGCGGACTTGCAGTGTTTTGTTTGTTTCAAGTCACTGCTGATGGTGACCCCGAGGTCTCTTTCCTCTTGCACTACATGCAGTGGTTCGCCACCCATGTGGTATGTGTGATTGTTGTTTCTGAATCCGATATGCATTACTTTACATTTGGTAGTGTTGAAGGACATCTGCCATTTTTCCGACCACCGAGTGATCAGGTCCAGGTCTCTTTGGATAATTTCGCAGTCTGCCGTCGTGAGGGCCTTCCCACCCACCTTTGTGTCGTCGGCAAATTTTGAAAGATTGGATTTTAATCCAAGCTCTAGGTCGTTGATATAATATGATGAAGAGTATGGGTCCCAGCACTGACCCCTGTGGCACTCCACTTGTGACCGGGAGCCACTCGGAGGCCTGTCCGTTGAGTACAACTCGTTGTTTTCTTCCAGTGAGCCAGTCTTTGATCCACGCTGTCAGGTTGTCGCCTAACCCCGCCGACTTGAGTTTCTTGAGGAGTCTTTCATGTGGCACTTTGTCAAAGGCTTTTTGAAAGTCTAGATATATAACATCACTGGGGATATGATTATACCAGTTTTCATAGATACCTTGGAAGAAGTCCAGTAAATTGGTTAAGCATGAGCGTTTGTTCCTGAAACCGTGCTGAGCATCGGAAATGATGTTGTCTTCAAGGAACCTAACGAGTTTGTCTCTGATGATCTTCTCGAGGATTTTTCCGGCCACTGAGGTCAAGCTGATTGGTCTGTAGTTTAGGGCCACGCTTTTGTCTCCCTTTTTGAAGATCGGTGTTACGTTCGCTTGTTTCCAGTCTTTCGGAACTTTGTTTTGTTGTAGTGACAGATTGTTGATGGCAGTGAGTGGCTTGAGGATTTGCTGCTTGAGTTCCTTGAGCAGCCTGGGTGACAAGTCGTCGGGTCCGGTGGACTTGTTTGTCTCGAGTTTGTCTAGGTACTTTTTCACATCCCGTTCGTCGATTGGGCCAATTTCTAGGGGAGTGATTCCCATCGGTGGGGTAGGGCTCTCGGGTACGGACTGGGTGTTCTCGACCGTGAACACAGACGCGAAGTTTCTGTTTAGGATTTCGACCATTTGTCTGCTGTCCTGTGTTAGTACGTCACTTTCATCTTTTAGGGGATCGATATTGCTTTTTGTCTTCATTTTGGTTCTTATATACGTGAAGAACTTTTTCGGGTTGGACTTGGCTTCGCGCGCAATCTGCTTTTCATAGTCGCGTTTACGCTGGCGTATGAGAGTTCTGCAAGCTCTGAGGCTTTGATGGTACTGTTCGCGAGCCTCGTCAGTGCTGTTGTCCTTTAGCAAGTTGTATTTTCTCTTCTTTAAATTAATCGCCTGTCGAACTTGGGTAGTCATCCATGGTGGGCTTGTGGCATTATTTGTTCTCCTAGTCTTCATGGGAACAGTTGTTCTCTCTACCTCTAGGAGTTTGTTCTTGAAACCGTTCCACGCGCCGTCCACAGGAGTGAGGTTCATGGGTTCCCAAGGTGTCTGGGTTAGCAGCTCACGAGCGAGATTAAAATTGGCTCTTTTGTAGTCTGGAATCCTGGACGTGTTTTCGGTGAGTTCATGGTCTGTTCTGATCTTTAGGCGAATTAGGTGATTGTCGCAACCATCCAGTTTTTCGCCGACTTGACATTCACGTGTGAGATCGGAATCACTCACGAGTACTAGGTCTAGTAAGTTATTTTCCCTTGTCGGTTGGGTAACAATCTGAGTTAGAAAAGTGTCCTCTAACATTTCGAGCAGTCTGTTACCCTCCCGATCTCCAATCATTGTGGTCCAGTCAATGTTGGAACAGTTAAAGTCCCCGATAATGACTGACTGTTTGTTTTGTGTTATGGTGTGAATTTCCTCGTATAACGCTTCGTCGTCCGCTGCTTGTTGTTTTGGAGGTCTATAAACGGTTCCAATCGTTATTTTGTTGCGCTTGCTAGTCTCCAGTTCAATATATACAGAGTCATATTTCTCTGAGTCCTCTTTGGATATTTTCACGGCCGGGTATTTGTTCTTGACGTAACATATAACACCTCCTCCTTTCTTGTGAAGTCTGTTTTTGTAGAAGCTCTCGTATCCCGGAATTGAGAATTCGGTCATTAGGTGGTCAGAGGTGGCCCACGTTTCGGTGATGGCAATCACGTCCGGTCTTTCTACGTCAACGTAGGCAAGTAACTCATCCCTTTTGGGTATTAAGTTCCGCGCGTTGGTGTATAGGACAGAAATGTCCTTCTTGTCTTCAGTGCTTCGAGGCACAGTATTCTGGTGTCTCCGTGTGTTTTCTGCGTAGATGAAGTAGAAACGTAGATGAAGCCTGGCTAAACTTTAAAAATCATTTACTCACTCAGCTAAACACATTTATCCCATCAGGTTGTCTGTGTAAGAGATAACCCTGAGTGAAGGAGGTCAAGGCGACCCCCACGGAGTTCGTGGCTTGAGCAAGTCGATAGATTCTGCGGGGAGGTACTCAGGATGGGAAGGGGACCTGCATGAGGACTTGCCCGAAGGAACCCCCGGACTTGACGATTTTAGGGTGGACGGGGCGATGCGCCTCCCCCCCCCACCCCCACCCCCTTTTGCCCCCATTGATTGATTGATTGATTGATACACTTACTCACTGAATATACAATTGAACATCTCAAACTGATAAAAAAAAATCACTGAATGATGGCAAATAGATTAAGCTCGGACTGACAATGACCATATGGAAAAACCCACCAGTGCCTTGAGGGCAGATCATGAGTGATACGGTACCAAAAAAGTGTGTAGGACATGGTCCGGGCCGGATAATGTGTGCTTTCAGTGGGTAACTTTAGAGGATTGGGAGGTGCTCCGGCCCTAAAAACTGAGATATTGAACATTGGCGGCCACCTTAAAAATAATTTGGGGGCAATATGGTAGACAATTCATAATTTTGGAATAGTTTTTTTTTCACCATAATAGCGTTGCTCTCTTGTTATTTCCGTTTTCTTGTCACCAAGTTTCTCCTTTACAGATGCCTCTCACCATGTTTTCCTTCGGCTACTCCATCCTCTTCTCTGATTTTCTCCTGTCCCGCGGCGCCTCCTCCACCACCATCGCTTGGATCTTCAACCTTCATATCTTTTTATGGAACGCCATCGGGGTGTTCACGGGGCCACTAACTAAGGAATTTGGCTTCAGGCGCGTCAGCTTGGTTGGCTGTGGCCTTGCGACTGTTTCCGCCCTCGCCCTTGTCTTTGTGGACTCCTTGTGGGCCCTGTCCGTGTTCTTCGCTCTCGTAGGTGAGATGTGTGTGTGTGTGTGTGTGTGTGTGTGTGTGTGTGTGTGTGTGTGTGTGTGTGTATTTCACCACGGCCTGATCACGAGTTGGACTCACAATCGCCAGCAAGTACCCTCCTGATTAAAACAAGGCTTATTAGTCGATCTTTGAGTACTGTCAGGACCTCACACACCACACACCCCATCCCCCTTGCTCATGGGGGAACAGTAATCACTCCTAGTTAGCGGAAAAAAATCGGCCTGAGCGGGGCTCGAACCTCTGCCTACCACGCCGCGAAGCCTGGCAGCGCAGCGCCTTAACCGACTTAGCTATCAGAGTGTGTGTGTGTGTGTGTGTGTAAGACACAAGCAAACAGCAGCAAACAAAAATAAAATCCTCTGAGCGCTGATCCTGTAAAGGTAAATAGAATTTTTTGATTGGCCAAAAGAGGGGGTCAATTTCGGGGCCTCATGGAAGAGTTCAAGTCGTAGGCAGGAAAAAAATACAGACGAAGGAAGGGTGTTTCAGATCATACCAACGACAGTGATGAAAGAATGAAGATGCTGGTCAACTCTTGCATAAGGGATTTGAATAATACAGGGATGACCGAGAGCATAAAGTCGTGCGCAGCGTGGCAGCGAAAGGGGTGGCGGCATGCAATTAACAATCTCAGAAGAGCAGTCAGCATGAAAATACCACTTGAAGATTTTTTATTTTATTTTATTTTATTTTATTCATTTAGTTTTTTTTTTTTTTTTTTTTTTTGCGTTTCTGCCTATGGCACTAGTATTTCTTTCTTTCTTTTCTTTTTTTTTTTTTTTTTACGTCGTGGCCTATTTCACCGGTAGGCTTCTTCCCGATGGATCCTGATGGTCGGCCCAAGGCTTCTTCCCGGTGGGGCCTGATGGTCGGCCCAACCCGTTCTGGCG
The DNA here is from genome assembly GCF_024679095.1 of Eriocheir sinensis. NCBI lineage: Eukaryota > Metazoa > Arthropoda > Malacostraca > Decapoda > Varunidae > Eriocheir > Eriocheir sinensis. Next base: position 360,139 of record NW_026111172.1, on the reverse strand, counting down.
CAGACGAGTGTTGATAGTGGCGCCATCTTGTGTTGGCTCATGCTGCCCCCCGGAACTCATCTTTGAGCCTCTCTTAGGAGAGGTTATCTAGAGCCCAGGTTGATGGGTGGTCTTCAGGCCAGCATGTGTGTAGTCTTAGGTCACTCGGCAGTGACTGGAAAACTTCAGCTGTGCGGCGGCCAGGATTCGAATCCGCGTCCCTCCTGGAGCTCCTGAACGCTGGACCATCACGCTAACCACTCAGCCTGATGATCGGCCCCAGTCCGTTATGGCGCAGGCAAGTGTTTATAGTGGCGCCATCTTGCTTAGCTCATGCTGCCCCCCGAGCACAATCATCTTTGAGCCTCTTTTTTAGAGAGAGAATCCGGGTTGGTAGGTGGTCTACAGGACAGCATGTGGGTAGTTTTAGGCCACTCGGCCGTGACTGAAAAATCCTAACTGTGGCGGCGGGTAGTACTCCAACTCGCGTCCAGGAAACCCGCGTCCTCCTGGACGCGGAGCCGTTACGCTAACCACTCAGCCACCGTCTCCCCAAAGAGAGGCAACAGTGCGGCAGAACTGAAAAAATCAAAGACTATCAGTAAGAGGAGGGGAGCTGGTGAGACGAAGAGCCTAGCTTTGACTGTCCGAAACGGATATATGTTTGCAGCCCCACCCCCTTAACACACACGAATATGCATATTTCATAGTAAATTCATACGAGGACGGACAAGACCCTTGTAGCATTATATGGATAGCATTTGAGAGGAGGAAAAATAAACTGGTCGAGACTATACAGAACGCCTTACCTCAATGAAACTGACTTAGCAAGAAATAAGATATGATGCAGTCCTATGTAAAATATTTTTAAATATTGGTCACTATATGATATCAATGTTCCATGATCCCCCCTACTCATTATTCCGTTGAGTAACAGTTTTACATGTCATTGTATTATATATGTATATTTGTTTCCCTTCCTTCTACCTCAGTCACATTTTCAGATAAGTCATTCATTAAATCCAGGCCGCTGCTTTGCGCCTTTGCGCCCTCGCGCTCAGTCTGCCTCAGTGCCACAGTGCAAGGAGACAGTGGTTCGATGTACAGGATGGTGCTGATGATTACGATGATGATAATGACGTCACTTGGTAGTCCTTGCGAGAAAACAGGATGATAAGGAGAACGAACCATTCAAAAGGGTGACAAGTGCGATAAAAACCCAAGTTAGACTCTCTCTCTCTCTCTCTCTCTCTCTCTCTCTCTCTCTCTCTCTCTCTCTCTCTCTCTCTCTATATCTATTATTATGTATATATTTTTATATATAAATATATATATTTATAAATATATATATATATATATATATATATATATATATATATCCGACAAAAACTAACAGAAATAAGCGAAATAACACTAATAAAAGCCCACCTTTGTTTAATAGCGAAATTAAACACTCAGTCAAGGAGATAAAATTTTCTTACAGGTTAAAGAAAGAATAAAGCACGCCCGAAAACATTAGACATTATAATGATGCTAGGCGACGAGTAAAAAGATTAGTATGTCAGGCAAAGCGTAGATATGAAGAAAATATTGCAGCCAACTGTAAAAATAATCCGAAATCTTTCTTCAGTTACATAAACAACAGAAAGGCGATCAGAAGTGGAATTAGACCTTTAACAAACAGCGACGGTGCACTAGTGACTGACAGCCAACACATTGCAAACCTCTGAAACAATTACTTTTCCTCGGTGTTTAATACTAATAGTCTTCCTCCCACTATCACCAACACCAGTACTAATGTAAATCTCGAGCATGCATTGCCTAATTTTGAAATAACAACCGATGAAGTCCTTAAAGCTCTCCAATCACTTAAAACAAATAAAAGTCCCGGACCCGATAAAGTAATATCCTATACTGCTTAAAGAAACAAAGAGCGAAATACTCTCCTCCCTCACAACCGTATTCAATATGTCCTTGCGACAAGGCATCGTCCCTTCGGATTGGAAAAAGGTTAACGTGACACCAATTTTTAAGGAAAGAGAAAAAAATACCAGGTAATTACAGACCCATTAGTCTAATTTCAGTTGTAGGTAAGCTACTTGAGAGCATTATTAGAGACAAAATTGTGAGTTACCTTGAAAGCCATTAATTTTTTTTTTTTTACAACAAAGGAGGCAGCTCAAGGGCACACAAAAAAGAAAACAATAATAAAAAAAAGCCCGCTAATCGCTGCTCCCATAAAAGAATCAGAAGAGGTGGCCAAAAGCAAGGTAAAATTCGGGAGGAGAGATGTCCTGATACCCTCCTCTTGAAAGTGTTCAAGTCGTAGGCAGGAGGAAATACAGATGAAGGAAGATTGTTCAAGAGTTTACCAGCGTGAGGGATGAAAGAGTGAAGATGCTGGTTAACTCTTGCATAAGGGGTTTGGACAGTATAGGGATGAGCATGAGTAGAAAGTCGTGTGCAGCGGGGCCGCGGGAGGGGGGGAGGCATGCAGTTAGCAAGTTCAGAAGAGCAGTCAGCGTGGAAATATCGATAGAAGATAGAAAGAGAGGCAACATCGCGGCGGAATTTAAGAGGTAGAAGACTATTAGTAGGACGAGGAGAGCTGATGAGACGAAGAGCCTTAGTCTCCACTCTGTCCAGAAGAGCTGTGTGGGTGGAGCCCCCCCACACGTGAGATGCGTACTCCATACGAGGGCGGACAAGGCCCCTGTATATGTATAGCAACTGCGCAGGGGAGAAGAACTGGCGGAGACGATACAGAACGCCCAACCTCGAGGAAGCTGATTTAGCAAGAGAGGAGATATGAAGTTTCCAGTTGAGATTTTGAGTTAAGGATAGACCGAGGATGTTTAGTGTTGAAGAAGGTGACAGATGAGTGTTGTCGAAGAATAGGGGATAGGTGTTTGGAAGATTGTGTCGAGTTGATAGGTGGAGAAATTAAGTTTTTGAGGCACTGAAGGACACAAGGTTCCTTCTGCCCCAATCGGAAATGATAGCAAGGTCTGAGGTTAAGCGTTCTGCAGCCTCCAGTCTGGAGTTGTGTACTTCCTGTTTTGATGGTCTTCTATTGAAAGAAGTTGAATAATGCAGAGTGGAGTCGTCGGCGTACGAGTGGACAAAACTGTTTGTTATGGAAAGAAGATCATTGATGAATAACAGGAAGAGAATGGGTGATAGGACAGAGCCCTGTGGAACATCACTGTTGATAGGTTTAGGGGAAGAGCAATGACCGTCTACCATCGCAGAGATAGAACGGCCGGAAAGGAAATTGGAGATAAAGGAACAGAGAGAAGGATAGAATCCGAAAGAGGGCAGTTTAGAAAGCAAAGACTGGTGCCAGACTCTATCGAAGGCTTTCGATATGTCTAGCGCAACAGAGAAAGTTTCACCGAAACTGCTAAGAGAGGATGACCAAGAGTCAGTTAAGAGAGCAAGAAGATCGCCAGTAGAACGCACCCTGCGGAATCCATACTGGCGATCAGATGGAAGATTAGGAGTGGAAAGGTGCTTTTGAATCTTCCGGTTAAGGATTGATTCAAAAGCTTTAGATAGACATGAAAGTAAAGCTATTGGGTGGTAGTTTGAGGGATTGGAGCGGTCACCCTTCTTAGGCACAGGCTGTACAAAGGCATACTTCCAGCAGGAAGGAAAGATAGATGTTGATAGGCAGAGACGAAAGAGTTTGACCAGGCAGGGTGTCAGCACAGAAGCACAGTTTTTAAGGACAATAGGAGGCACTCCATCAGGTCCATAAGCCTTCTGAGAGTTGAGGCCATTTTTTTTTTTTTTTTTTTTTTTACATTGCAGCCTATTGCGCCGGTAGGCTTCTTCCAGGTGGATCCTGATGGTCGGTCCAAGGCTTCTTTCCGGTAGGTCCTGATGGTCGGCCCAGCCCGTTCTGGCGCAGGCAAGTGTTTATAGTGGCGCCATCTTGCATTGGCTCATGCTGCCCTCCCAGAGCTCATCTTTGATCCTAGAATCTAGAGTCCGGGTTGATAGGTGGTCTTCTGGACAGCATGTGGGTAGTTTTAAGCCACTCGGCGTAGAAAACATCATTAGGAAGAATCTTAATAACAGGCATAAAGGAGTCAGAGGGGGGATGAGTAGGAGAAATATGCCCAGAATCGTCCAAGGTGGAGTTCTTACAGAAAGTTTGAGCGAAGAGTTCAGCCTTAGAGACAGATGAGACGGCAGTGCTGCCGTCAGGGTTAAGGAGAGGAGGGAAAGAGGAAGAAGTGAAATTGGAAGAGATATTTTTGGCTAGATGCCAGAAGTCACGGGAAGAATTAGAAGAAGCAAGGTGTTGACATTTTCTATTTATAAAAGAAGTTTTGGTGAGTCGGAGAATAGATTTGGCACGATTCCGGGCTGAAATGTATAGATCAAAGTTAGTGGAAGTTCGAAGGCTCTGAAACCTTTTGTGAGCTGCCTCTCTATCTTTAATAGCACGAGAACAAGCGTGATTAAACCAAGGCTTTTTAGCATGAGGAGTAGAGAAAGTACGTGGAATGTATGCCTCCATTCCAGCGACAATCACCTCTGTGATGCGCAGAGCACACACAGAGGGGTCTCTCTCCTGGAAGCAGTAATCATTCCACTGGAAATCGGAAAAGTACATCCTCAGGTCGTCCCACTGAGCTGAAGCAAAATGCCAGAAGCATCGCCTCCTCGGTGGGTCCAGAGGATGTATAGGAGCGATAGGACGGGATACAGAAATAAGGTTATGATCGGAGGAACCCAACGGAGAGAACAGTTTGACAGAGTAAGCAGAAGGATTAGAGGTAAGGAAGAGGTCTAGAATGTTGGGCCTGTCTCCAAGACGATCAGGAATACGAGTAGGGTGCTGAACCAACGGCTCTAGGTCGTTGAGGGGAGCAAAGTTGTAGGCTTGTTCACCAGGCTGGTCAGTGAAAGAGGATGAAAGCCAAAGCTGGTGGTGAACATTGAAATCTCCCAAGATGGAGATTTCAGCGAACGGAGAGTGGGTCAAGATGCGCTCCACTTTAGAGTTCAAATAGTCTAAGAGTTTTACATGTTAGTAGAGTTAGGTGAGAGATAAACAGCACAGATGTATTTAGTAATAGAATGACAATGAAGTCTTAGCCAGATGGTGGAAAATTCAGAAGAGTCAAGGTCGTGGGCACGAGAGCAAGTGATGTCGTTGCGCACGTAGGCGCAACATCCAGCTTTGGATTGAAATTTAGGATAGAGATAGTAGGAGGGAACAGAGTAGAGGTTGCTGTCAGTAGCCTCAGAAACCTGTGTTTCGGTGAGGAAGAGAAGGTGAGGTTTAGAGGAGGAGAGATGGTGTTCCAGAGAATGAAAATTAGAACGGAGACCGCAAATGTTGCAGAAATTGATAAGGAGGAGGTTCGAGGAGTTATCAGGACACCTCTCAAGTCGGCAGCCAGAAGGGAGTCCTCCTGGGGGAATTTATGGTCCCCATTAATTGGGGATTCACAACATGGCTTCCGTAACAAAAGATCCTGCCTATCAAACCTATTGACCTTTTATAACGACCTCTTCTCAGTTTATGACGTAACCAATCATTGGACGTAGTCTATCTTGATTTCCAGAAACCGTTTGATAAAGTCCCACAACATAAATTACTTTATAAATTAAAGCAAATAGGTATTGACGGTCAAGTAAACCAATGGATCGCGAATTGGTTGAGCAACAGACAACAAAGAGTGGTGATTGACGGATTTAACTCAGAGTGGGCACCGGTCACTAGTGGCGTCCCTCAGGGCTCGGTTCTTGGCCCAGTGCTCTTCATTATTTACATCAATGATGTGGATGTTGGACTCAATAATCGCATTAGTAAATTTGCAGACGACACAAAGATTGGTAACTCGGTTCTCACTAACGAAAACAGGCAAAGCCTCCAATAGGATTTGCACAAAATTTCAGCTTGGTCGGATAGATGGGAGATGCCCTTTAACGTAGACAAGTGCCAGGTCTTTCAAGTTGGAACAAGAAATAAGATGTTCGATTACGAAATGGGCGACGATAAACTCACAAGCGTTCAATGCGTTAAGGACTTGGGGGTCAAAATCGCGTCAAACCTCAAATTCTCACATCAATGCATCGATGCAGCAAATAAAGCGAACAGAATGTTGGGCTTCATTAAAAGAAACTTTTTATTCAAGAATAAAGATGTAATACTTCCGCTCCACAATAGTTTAGTCAGACCCCACTTGGAATATGCGGAACAGTATTGGTCTCCCCACCATGCAAAGGACACTGCTAAATTAGAAGATGTTCAGCGTCGGGCAACGAAAATGATCCCTTCCTTGCGCAACAAATCTTACGAAGAAAGGCTTTCCACCCTTAACATGTTCTCTCTTGAGAAACGTCGCCTCCGAGGAAAACTGATCGAATGTTTTAAAATACTTAATGGTTTCACGAATGTAGACAGAACAAAATTGTTTATGATCGATGACACTTTGCGAACGAGGAACAATGGCATAAAACTCAAATGTAGACAAGTAAATTCAGACTGCACCAAATTTTTCTTCACCAACGTTGTAGCGCGAGAATGGAATAAGCTCCCACCTTCAGTGGTCCAATGTAACACGATTGACTCCTTTAAAAACAAGCTCGACCGTCACTTCCTTGAACTTAATATTAACTAGAGTAGAAATGCAACGTTTTGGAGCCATCTGATTAATGTAGAATCACTTAGGTTTAAGGACAGGCTACCTAGTCTGGACCATGGGGTCTGCGTGGTCTGATTTTCTTTGTAAATCTTTGTAAATCTCTCTCTCTCTCTCTCTCTCTCTCTCTCTCTCTCTCTCTCTCTCTCTCTCTCTCTCTCTCTCTCTCTCTCTCTCTTTTGTGGCACTGATGTGTATGTCAGCTAATTTACAAAACTATCCGAAATTTTAGCAAAATTTGAATATTATCACGAAATTTATCAAGAAATACCTATGTGAAATACTCTACCGTAGAATTTAATTCACTTATCAATTATCAGACCCCTTTTCTTCCGAGGCCGGGGCTGCATGGGAGGGGGCTAGATCGGTAGTGGAGGCGTGGTGGTTGATAACTTGATATCCTCGTCGCCCTGCCTGGATTGCACCAAGGCCTCCTCTGGGGGGGGCTGGGGGATTGAGGGGCGGGGGCTGCCTGACCCATGCTGGCTTGGTGGGAAGCGGGGCGAGGATGACGCGGTGTTGCCGCGCCTGGCTACGACCTCGTGGCGCCTGACCTCGTTGCCGCTGTTGCTGGGAGCCACATGGCGCGGCCTGATGTTGCCGCTGCTCCTGCTGCTGCCGTGCCCCTGGCTGCTTGCGCCCCGTCCGCTGGCGAGGCACAGGCATCCTGCGGAGCCTCTCAGGGCACTGCGGGTTCCAAGCATGGTGCTTTTTTCCCACAGTTTGGGCACTTGGCGGTGGTGGGCTCCTTGGCCTTGTGGCGCCTAATGCAGTCTTCCGTTGGGTGGGGCTGGCTGCACACCCCACACCTGACGGTGTGCACACATCTTGCCTGGAGGTGCTTAAAGCGCTAGCACTTATAGCACCTCACAGGCTCACCCTGGTAGTGCCGCAGGGTGTATGCTCCCCATCAGCCCAGGTCCAGCACGGCCGGGGGCGGCCCCTGGTGGACAAGGAGCACCTGTCTGGTGGGCTGTTTGTCCCTCCTGGCTCGGAGCCGCGTGGCGGACAGCACGTCGGGGTGCGTCTCAACCGCCTCGAGGGGAAGGTCGACAGGATAGCGCTCCAGAACCACTTTGTGCCTCCTCACGCTGGGGTCGAGGAGGAGCACCCTGTTCCCCTCCTCGGCGAGGCGTCGGAGGAGAGCCGGCGATGCCTCATTTTTGGGTGTGAGGACATACTCTCCTTTGAGGTTGGACCTCACCTCCATCTTGAGCGACGGGTGCTCCTTCTCCAGGGCCGTGATGGCCCTGTAGGCGCTATCTTCATCACCCAGGCTGCCCAACTTGAACCTAGGCCTCGGTGAATGCTCGTCACTGGCTCGGGCGGCACGACCCTTCCTGCCCACCAGTGTCCATTCCTGGTGCTGCTGGGCGTCGTCCTGCCGGTCCTCGTCAATCACAAGGGGCGCACTTTCACTGTCGTCACTCGCGTCATCGTCACTAGGAGCTTCTTCGTCGTGGGAGAGCTCCCGGTCTGGGCTGCCGGGGGCCTTCTTGAGGGACGAGTGCTCTGCTGGGGGCGCCAGGGGAGAGTTGAAACGCATCCGCTTCGCTGATATCGTCGCGGGTGTGGCTGCAGGTGCCGACCCTGCCGCTGCCGGCGGCTGGAGAAACGACGTCATGGTACGGTGGGGAGAGGTCCCCATTGGCGTGGTAGGGACAAGGCACGGCGGGGAGGGAGGCCCACGTGGCCTGGGGCACGGGACGGGGGGAAGTGAAAGGGGAAGGAGTCACTGTGGAGTGGTGGGGTGGGAAAAAAGCAGTGGGGGGAGGAGGGAGACACGTGGCCTGGGCCTAGAACGGCGGAAAGGGGAAGGGGTCACGGTGATGTGGTTGGGTAAGGCACTGCTGGAGGAGGGAGACGCGTGGCCTGGGCTAAGGACGGCGGGAAGGGGGAGGGGTCACTGTGGGGTGGTGGGGACACAACACTGCGGGAGGAGGGACCCACGTGGCCTGGGTCAAGGACGGCGGCGAGAGGGCACACGTGGTGGGGACGGCGGGTGGGTAGGGACGCCCCACCCTTAACACAAGGGACCGACGCGCCGTTGATGAACGAGGTGTTGAGCGGGGGAGGCGAGGAGGTCAGGGACCTCCACACCCAGGGCGCCTGGATGCGCCGCCGGGCTGAAGCCTGTCTTGACCAAGCCCGTGGAGCGGAGCGGGATCGTACGTCCACTCACTCCAGGGTCGAGCGCGGGACTGATCATCTTGGGAAGGTTGTTGTTTAAGATTTACCCCTAGTATCACTAGGGGAACGGGCCCTTGTCCGAAGACAAGACCCTCATGTTATGAGGGAAAAGATTGCTCCCTCCCTGCACGGGGGAGCACGGGCCTGAGCCAAAGACGGCCCGTAGCAGAATGCCGACAGACCGACTCTATCGGCGATCGAAATTAGCCGACCAAGTCGGTCTGTCGACGAGGACTGGCGTGTCTCTGATGGGAAGGTTGTTTTGTTGTTAGAGATTTACCCCTAGTATCACTAGGGGAACGAGCCCTTGTCCGAAGAGAGTAAAAATGCTCCCTCCCTGCGCGGGGGAGCACGGGCTTAGCCTAATAGCGGCCCGTAGCAGGATGCCGACAGACCGACTCTATCGGCGATCGAAATCTAGCCGACCGAGTCGGTCTGTCGACGAGGACTGGCGTGTCTCTGATGGGATTTTTTTTTTGTTTTGTTTTGTTGAGGTTTGTTGTGCAGCTATACAACATTTATGATGCCCGTAATTTGCATCCATTACATGCACATACTTGGATACATAATTTACAAGGGACAATATGTTATAGTTGGACAAAGTGGACATCAGCCCTCCGCTGTCGGGGGTGTTCGGTGGCGGTGCAGGCTAGCAGCGTGGTGTCGTGGCGGCGCTGTTAGCGCGCCTCATGCCTTGGGGAGGTGGGGGTGCTCGCATTAGTTCACCTCGTCTGGCCACCCGTCGCCCGGCTGTGCGGGGTGCGGGCGTTGGTCAGCGTGGGGGAGGTGCCGCCCGTAGCACATCGAGGAGGACTTGTGTCGGGGTGTGTCGGACCGTGAGGGCGGCTTCACACCGCCTCAGGGGCCGGCCGTCTCCTGCAGGGTGGGTGGGGGTCGCTGGCGCTGGTCTGAGGCGCGCGGTGGCTGGGCAGGACAGGGGGTAGTGCACCTAGGGGCGGCGGGCGCGTCCTTCGCAGTGTTCGCATATCCGCCCATCGAAGCCGTCGTACAGCTCCTCCCTGGTGCAGTAGCCCAGTCTGAGGCGCTGTAGCAACGCGTCGTCTGCCCTGCGCTGCTGGTAGGCGGCGTCCAGTTTGGTGTAGGCGGTGGCTGCAGCATAACAGGCCGCCTGCTTCATTGTCCCCTCCAGTTCTCGGAGCTGCTGGTGGGCGTGGTGGGCTACTGCGTGTTTGCCCTGTGTTTTGGCCTGTTGCAGGCTTGGCCGCACAGGCTTGGTGACGGTGGGGCCTTGGGCTGCCCTCTTGGCGGCCTCGTCGGCGGCGTCGTTCCCTCTGACTCCCACGTGGCTGGGGATCCAGTTGAGCCGCACCCGCCTGCATTGCGCTGCAAGGCTTTGCATGATGCCCAGGATGGCGGTGATGAGGCCCACGTTGTCCTTGGGGTGGCCTTGTAGCGTCCCCGGGAGTCTGTGTGGAGCACGACGGTGGCCTCTTGGCGGTGCTGTGCGTGCTCGAGGGCGTGCAGGATTGCCACTAGCTTTGTTTGGAGGGTGGAGCAGTGGTCTGATGTCCTCCACGCCCGCTGCCCGTCCTCCCGCTGTCGGGGTCGACAGGGTCGACAGTGTAGTACACCGCAGCGCCCTGCTCAGTGACCTGCGCCATGGCTATCAAGGCGTGCTGACGCAGCTCCGCGGTAGTGCACTGCGCCTTGCTGGCGGGCAGCTGTGTGGCAGTGAACACTGGGGCAGAGGGCTCCCAGGGGGCAGAAGGACTGTAGGTGGGGTGCGTGCGGTCCGGCTCTCGCCACAGCCAGTTACCCGCGTGCCGGCTGGTGTTGGCAGCAATAGTGGTGCCGATTAGCCACCTGTTGTTGTGGAGGCACTCGACGCCCTGTGCCATAGCTAACCGGAGTCTTTCCGGCGCCACGCCATGATGCAGTCCACCCTGCAGGTGAAGGGCACCAGTCGGGTCTCGTTCTGCATCACGCAGGCGCTGGTCCACCTCGGTGCTCCCAACATGGTCCTCGTGGCGTTGTTTTGCACCACCTCCAGGCGCCGCTGCTGGTGCCGGGACAGGCCTACGAGGACAAGTGAGCTGTAATCCACCAGGGAGCGCACCGCCCGCAGGTAGTACAGTCGGAGAACGGAGAAAGTGGCGCCCGCCCACGGCCGCGTCATGGCCCTCATGACGTTGAGCCGAGCCAGCGTCCTTTCCCTCAGGTAGATGACCTGCTGTGTGAAGGACAGCTGCTGGTCTACCCACACCCCGAGGTACTGGTAGGAGGACGTCCAGGCCAGCCCGACTCCCTGGACGCGCAGCTGTGCGGCAGGCGTGGTGTCCCTGATGGCCATGGCCCGCGACTTCCCAGAGGAGATCTTGAGCCCTAGCTCCTCGCACTTGTCGGTGATGAGGTCAAGTGCCTCCTGCGCCCTGGCGTGCATGTTGCCCCTCCCGGTGACGACGAGGGCGAGGTCGTCGGCGTAGCTCAGAAGAGTGGTGCCCTCCCGAAAGGGCAGCGCCACCAGCTGCTCCATCAGGAGGTTGAACAAGCACGGGCTGAGTATGCCGCCCTGGGGGGTCCCGTTCTCGAAGCCCCTGTAGGAGGATTTCAAGCCCTGAAACTTGACCCTGGCCCGCCGTTGTTGGAGGTAGTCCTAGAGCCAGGCGAGTAGGCGTCCTCGGATCCCCTTTCTCACGAGGGCGGCGAGGATGGCGTGTGGGCTGGCTAGCTCGAAGGCTTTCTCGAGGTCGAGGAAGACCGTGATGGTGGGTCGGTTGTTGGCGTGGGCCAGCAGGGTGATGAGGCTGTCTGCTGTGCTCTTGCCCTTAGTGAAGCCAAACACGTTGGGATGAGGGCTTCCCATGCGCCACTGGAGGCGAGACAGCACCATCCTTTCGGCGGTTTTCCCTGTGCAGCTCAGGAGGGAGATGGGCCGGAAGCTGTTTGGCTCCCTGGGCTTGGGTATGGGCTGAATGTCAGCGTCCTTCCAGGCGGGCGGCAGGCGGCCCGCCAGCCACGAGGCGTTGAGCAAGGTCAGCAGCGCGGCGTCTCCGGCGGGCCCGGCGTGTGCCAGCATGGAGTAAGTCACGCCGTCCGCTCCCGCGGCCGTGTCTCTCCCTCTCATCGCTCTGGCCAGTTCCTGTGGCGTGAAGGGTTGATCCGTCACGTCAGCCACGTCACGCGCCTGCCTGACCTCCGCGTCGCGCTGCGGCCGTAGACGCTGCTGGAGTTGGTGGGTGTGGGGGGGGGGAGCTGGTTGCTGGAGCCCCTCGTGGTGAAGGTGTCGACCAACCTTTCTGCCTCCTGGCGTGGGTGAGGATGGGCGGCTGGGCGGGGCTGCGCCGCACCTGAGGCCCTTCTGAGGCTTCTCCACAGCTGGCCCAGGGAAGTGTGATGGTTAAAGGTGGCGCACCATTCCAGCCATTTTGCGTCTTTGGCCTTTAGGGACACCTGTCGCGCACGCGCCACCACGTCCTGCAGGAGCCTCTGGTTGGTGGCGTTAGGGCGCTTCCTGTACAGCTTCCTGTGCACGTTGACGCGGTGGTTGTGTTCCCGCACCTCCTCACTGTAGAACCACCAGTCGGGGCGTCAGCGGCGGCTCGAGGTGCTCCTGGGGATGGCCGCGTCTGCTGCGCTCTCTATGGCCGCCGTCAGGTCCCTCTCCTGCTAGTGTAGGTCTGCGGGCGGCTCGTAGGTGGACCACCATTCGTCGAGTGTGGCCTGAAACTTGCTCCAGTCGGCCCTCCTGACGTTCCACCGCGGGGGCGGGAGAGGAGGAATGGGTGGCGCCACGGCAAGGGTGGTGATGGTGCCGTAGTGGTCGCTGGTGAGTGTGGGGTGCACCTGCCAGGTGGCGCCGGGCAACAGGTCACTCGACACCAGGGTGAGGTCAAGCCGCCACCCGCGGATGTGGGTGGCCTCGCCGGTGTTGAGGAGGTGGATGTGAGGGACGTCCTCGAGGAGGACTGCCAGGTGTCGGCCTGTCGTGTTGGTGGGCGACACGGAGTGCAGCGTGGGGTGGTGGGCGTTGAAGTCTCCTGCTACGAGGAGGCTTGAGGAGAGGGGGGTAAAGAGCTCCCTGCTTCCATCACGTGTCGCTGGCTCCTGTATAGGTTGTAGACAGTGAGCGAGAGGGCCCCAGCTGGAGCTGTAACGCCAGGACCTCCACGCCGTCCCCTGCAGTGCACCGGGTCGGCAATCCGGCGATGCGGTATGGAGCTCCGCACTAGTGTTGCGCAGCCGCGCCCGCCTTCCTGGGCGGCCGGGAGCGCGTGGTAGGTGTATCCTGCCATGCGCCACTCAAAGCCGGCCGGCGCGAGGGTCTCTTGTAGGAGGACTATGTCGAGCTCTTCCTCGAAGACAGCCTGCAACACTTTGTGCTTCTTGGGTCGAAGGCCCTGCACGTTCCACTGGAGCACCTTCAGCCCGGGCGCCGCAGCTTGGGTCGTGGGGGGTTCGGCTTCAATGTGCTCCTCCATCTTGGTTCTGCACATCCGCTGGGTGGGGGGAGAGCTGTGTGGCCTCCCTCGGTGTTGGTGGTAGATGGGGAAGCTGGCTGTCACCCCCCGCGATGGCTGTGGTCACCTCGTCGCGGAGCAGGGCGTCCAGCTCCTCCTCGGTGGAGGGGTTGCTCCCCGGGCGGGCCAGCATCATCTTCACCACCTGCACCACACGCTCGAGGACGGTGTTGATTATGGCGCGGGTCTCCTCGCTGAGGCCCGTGCTGTCCCCTGAGGGTGCACGGCCATTCGAGTGTTGTGGCGGGGCAGTGGGTTGCGCTGCGGGCGGGGTGATGGGTTGCTGCGCTGCGGGCGGGGCGGTGGGTTGGGGGTCCCTGTGGTGTGCTCGCTGTCGTTGGCGGCGCCTGCCATTCCCTCTCCTCTGTGGTAGAGGCTGTTGGGAGTAGGGAAGGTGTGGCGGGGGATTAGCGGGATTAGCAGGGCTGGTGGTGGGGTTTCCTCCCCTCACTGCCGGCTGCTCGCCCTCCCTTAATCTGGCCTGACCTGAGGTGGCCTCTCCAGGTGCTGGGTCCCTGAGGTCCCTGGGGGGTGGTCGGGTGACCCACGCCGGCCGGGTTGGCAGTGGCGCGGGAACAAACCGGTGGTTGCCATGGCGACGTGGGTGCCCGCGTGGTTCCTGTTGCAGCTGCTGGGGTCCTCTTGCCTACGTCCTCCTGCGTCTCTCGGGGCACTGAGCGTGGTGCTTTTTGCTGCAGTTTGGGTACCTGGCGGTGGTGGCCTCTTTGGCCTTGTGGCGCCCGATGCATTCCTCCGTCGGGTGGGCCTGGCTGCACACGCCACACCTGACGGGGTACTTGCATGTTGCCTTGACGTGGCCGAAGCGGTGGCACTTGTAGCACCTCACAGGCTCTCCTTGGTCGGGGCGCAGGAAGTAGCGGCCCCAGCTGCCCAGGTCCAGCTTGGGCGGCGGTGGTCCCTCGTACACCAGTAGCACCTGCCTGGTGGGGATATTAACCCTGCCCGCCCGTAGCCTCTTGGCGGAGACCACATGGGGGTGGGCCTCTATCGCCTCGAGGGGGAGGCTGACGGGGTAGCGCTCTAATACAACCCTGTGCCTCCTCTCGCTCGGGTCGAGGAGGATCACCCTGTCGCCCTCCTCAGCGAGGCGGCGCAGGAGTGCCGCTGACTCGTCGTCCTTGGGGGTGAGAATGTACTCGCCGGCTAGCGTTGGCCTCACCTCTATCTTGAGGCTGGGGTGCTCGTCCTTGAGTGCAGTCACAGCCTGGTAAGCACTGGCTGCATCTCGCAGGTTTCCCAGCTTAAATTTTGGTCGGGCGCCACGCCGGTTCCTGGACTCCGTGATCCAGCCTCCGTCGTTCCCGTTGTCGTCCTCTCGCTGGTCCTCGCTCTTGACGCTCTCGTCGATGACGAGTCTACCTGGGACTCTACCACTCTCGTCATCATCAATAGGAGCCTCTTCGTCGAGAGAGAGCTCCCGGTCTGGGCTGCCGGGGGCCTTCCTGGGGGTCGAGTACCCTGCTGAGGGCGCCTGGGGGGAGTCGAACCGCATCCTCTTCGTCATGGTACGGTGGGCATGGTTCCCCTTGGCGTGGTAGGAACAAGGCACGGCGGGGTGGGAGGCCCACGTGGCCTGGGGCACAGGACGGCGGGAGGTGGAGAGGGGAAGGAAGGGGTCACTGTGGGGTGGTGGTAGAGCACTGCGGGAGGAGGGAGACACGTGGCCTGGGCCTCGGATGGCGGGAAGGGGAAGGGGAAGGGGTCACTGAGGCGTCACTGCGGGAGGAGGGAGACGCGTGGCCTGGGCCTCGGACGGCGGGAAGAGGAAGGGGGCACGGTGGCGTGGTGAGGACACAACACTGCAGGAGGAGGGAGACGCGTGGCCTG
The DNA here is from genome assembly GCF_024679095.1 of Eriocheir sinensis. Taxonomy (NCBI): domain Eukaryota; kingdom Metazoa; phylum Arthropoda; class Malacostraca; order Decapoda; family Varunidae; genus Eriocheir; species Eriocheir sinensis. Next base: position 344,982 of record NW_026111172.1, on the reverse strand, counting down.
GGCCTCGGACGGCCGGAAGAGGAAGGGGTCACGGTGGCGTGGTGGGGACACAACACTGCGGGAGGAGGGAGACCCACGTAGCCTAGGCCAAGGACGGCGGGGAGAGGGCACACGTGGTGAGGGCGATGGGTGGGTAGGGACGCCCCACCCTTAACACAAGGGACCGACGCGCCGTAGCTGAACGAGGTGTTGGGCGGGGGAAGTCGAGGAGGCCGGGGGCCGCCACACCCAGGGCGCTTCGATGCGCCGCCGGGCTGAACCTGTTGACCAAGCCCGTGGAGCGGAGCGGGAACCTGCGTCCGCTCTCTCCGGGGTCGCCCGCGGAACTGTGAAGATGGGAAGGGGGGGGGGGGAAGATTGCTTTTGCCAAAGGTGGCCCGTAGCAGGGAGCCGACAGACCGACTCTATCGGCGATCGAAATGTAGCTGACCAAGTCGGTCTGTCGACGAGGACTGGCGTGTCTCTGATGGGAAGGGGGAGGGGGGAAGATTGCTCCCTCTTGCACGGGGAAAGGGGGGGGGCGAAGATTGCTCCCTCTTGCACGAGGGAGCACGGGCCTTTGCCAAAGGCGGCCCGTAGCAGGGAGCCGACAGACCGACTCTATCGGCGATCGAAATCTAGCCGACCAAGTCGGTCTGTCGACGAGGACTGGCGTGTCTCTGACGGGGAAGGTGGTGGTGGTGAAGGATTTACCCCCTGAAAAGGGGGAACGGGCCTTTGTCGGTGCGACGGCCCGTCGCAGGGGGGAACCCGCCGCTGGCGTGCGGCGGGTGTGGGGAAGCCTCCGCCGCCGCCACAGCCACGAGTAAGAGCCTGCGAGCAGCGACGGAGGCACGGGCTCTCTGGGCAGGCGCCCAGCAGACACCCGTAGCTGACACGTGCGAGCAGCCGACCGGTCAACTTGACCACGGAGGGGTGGCCCTAAGCGAGGATGACCCCACGGGTCCACCTCGCCTCCGTAGAAGGGCCACCCGGCTGCTCGCCCGAGGAGTGCTGGCGTTCCACTGACGACGGGGAAGGTTTATTGTGGAGACTATATATGTTCAGGGAATGGTGGATGAATTTGTTCAACGGTTGATATGTAGTAATATTTACAAGAGTGACTTTTCGGTGTTGCAGATTGAGCATATTAATTGTTATTATAATAGGAAAGATTATGTACATACATCTACGATGCAGTGACCCATAGCGATAGTGAAGAGATGTTTTGAAATGTGTTATGAAGTAAGGAAATGGAATAGTCTGTGTTGAGAGTGAGAAGAAAAAGAGAGCGTGGTGAGTTAGCTGACAGACTTAAGGAATTTAAGGTGAAGAAAACGGGAGTATTTTACAACAAGAGTACGTTAGGGAGAGGGGGGAAAGATCTTTGAGAAACTTTGAGCAGGTAAGGAGGGACTGTCTGGATAGAGAAAGTTGGAAGCTCTTCAGCCGTGGCCATCCCCTGGTGGGAGCTCCTAGGAGCAGGCGTCGATGAAATGATGATGATGAAGAAAACGGGATAATTTAGAGGGTCACTACACCCTTTAATGTAGATAAGTGCCAGGTTCTTCAAGTTGGATCGAAAAATATGAAGTTCAGTGTGTCAAGGACATGGGTGTCAAAATCGAGTCAAACCTCAGTTTCTCGCAGCAATGCACTGACGCAGTAAATAAAGGGAGCAGAATGCTGGGCTTCATTAACAGTAACTTTTTATTTATTTATTATTATTATTATTACTTTTATTTTTTACATCGAAGCCTGTAGCACCGGTAGGCTATCTTGAGGGGCCTGGTGGTTGGCCCTGTGCCCGTCTTGGTGCAGGCAATTGTTTATAGTGGCGCCATATTTTCTTGGCTCCTGCTGCCCCCCGGAGCACATTCTTGAATGACCTGGACGGTTCTCCTACAGTCCGAGTTGATTGGTGGTCTTCAGGACAGCATGTGGGTAGTCTTAGCCCACTCAGCGGTGACTGAAAAATCCCAGGTGGTAGCGGCAGATTCGAACCCGCGTCGATCGTCCAGGGCGCGGTGAACACGGGCCTGCACGCTAACCACTCGGCCACAGCCTCCCCATAAAGATGTCATATTTCCACTGTACAATAATTTAATCCTACCTCACTTGGAATGTGCGGCACAGTTTTGGTCTAACCACCCTGCGAAGGACGTTGCTAAATTTAGTGTCCAATGTAGGGCTACAAAGATGAGCTCTTTCTTTGGCAACGAATCGTGCGACTAAAGGCTCTCAACTCTTCACAGGTTCCCTCTTGAGAAAAATTGCCTTCAAGGTAAATTGATCGAATGTTTCAAAATACGCAATGGCTTTACGAATGTGGATAAATCGAAATTGTTTATAATCGATGACACGTTTTCAACGAGAAATAATGGCCCAAAACTTAAAGGTATACAACTGTGTTCAGACTGCAGCAAATTTTTCTTCACCAATGAATAAGAATGGAATAAGCTCCCACCTTCACTGGTTCAGTGCAACACGAGTGACTCGTTTAAACATAAGCTCGACCGACACGTCCTTGAATTTATATTTACTAAAGTGGAAATGCAGTCTTTGTGGCATTTGCTTAAGCCTCAAATACACTGCCGAATTTTGGTTCACGAATGTGCGCGAATATGCAAGTCATTCTGTGTCGTGGACAAGTTCGGCATCTTTCTTGCCTGTTCTTGGCCGTTCGGGGACATGTCTGCGTCCACCGCGCGACTTTTGACAGTTAGTCACGACCGCCACGAAAGTTTCATGTTGCATGAAAAATTCGCGGCCGTTCGCCGAATGTGCACGAATGCAAAATGGACGCCGAATTGTCGCCGAAATGTCGCCGACATGTCCCGGACAATTCGGCGTCCAATTCGCGGTGTTCGGCGAATTGTCGCCGAATTTTGACCGTTGAAATTTTTATTTTGTTGGCGAATTTCTCGCTGACATGTCGCCGACTATTCGGGGACATGTCGCCGAATGGCCAAGACTATTCGGGGACATGTTCCCGAATATTCGGCGAACATTCGGCGAATTAATCACGACACGGCAATCGGGTCGCGGTGGGAGGTGTACACGGGGGTCTCTCTCTTTTTATACAGGGCTTACAGAAGATTGTGCTAAAGTTGAAGGTTTTAAGCTTAATCTATCTATACCTATAGCTACATATCTCTCTCTCTCTATATATATATATATATATATATATATATATATATATATATATATATATATATATATATATATATATATATATATATATATATATATAAAATAGTAAACAAGAAAATATGATAAACAAGAAGAATCATGAATTTATAGCATAGGTATGATACTAACATTTTCATTTATTTCATAATTTATTTACTATTTATTACTTTATTTATTTCTTAATATCATTATTCTGCCATTATTTAACCTTTGTTTATTTTTTTTGTTTTTTAAATTTATTTCTTCTTTCAGTTACTGGTTTGTTTACTGATATTACATAAACATTCATTCATTCTAAAATATTTGTAGGAGGGCAAAACAAAAACAAGTCACATTAATGCACTTTATTACACATACTATCATACATATTACCACACATCACACACGGTATTTACTCGCCCACAATTCTGTCCTGCCAGGCCACTGCTCCCCGGGTGTTTTAGTAGTCCATGAGGTAGGCGCGGATATTCTTGGGGTCTACCATAGCCCTTGGGTTCCGCAAAGTGTCGAGTGGGACGAGTTGATCGCCCCCTCGCCATTCCCCTGGAACAAGTTGCGAGAGACGAGGTGGGCTCTTCAGCTGCCGGTGAAGAAGTGTCTTGCACCCCGGATTCCCGTGCTTTTATATGCCACATGGGTATCAGATGATTAGCTGTCAGAAATCTTGGCACTGTCGGAGAATGGTCCCCGACATGTCGCCGACACTTCGGGGACATACGAAGACAATTCGGAGACTTGTCGCCAATTATTCCGCGACAAAAAGAAAACGTTAAAATTTCAGATTTTGAACTCGGCGACATGGACGCCGAATAGTCGGCGACATGTCTCCGAATTGTCCCCGAATTGTCTTGAGAATTCGCCGACATGTCGCCGAATGGTCACGAACTGTAATAATCTTGGTCATGTCGGCGAACCGGTCGCTGAAATTTTTCACGAACTGATTCGGCGACAAGTTCGTGGCCAAAAATCGGCAGTGTATTGGGGGCTGTAATTTCACTTTGGTTTAAGGGCAGACCACCTGACCTGGACCGGAAGGTCCGTTTGGTCTGTATATCTATATGTTTATGTAAATCTAGTTTGTTCATTTAGTTTTACTATCATCTGGAAACCCATTTAAAACTGAACATTATAGGTATATGAAAGTGTAAGCGTTTTTCTTTTTTTCTTCTTTGTACTCTTTTTTTTATGTCATCTATTGCAGGGATGTTCGGGGGTCTCGGATTCAAGCCATGTTACCTTCTCCACCCAATCTACTTTGACCGCAAGAGAGGGCTAGCCAATATATTCCTGATGGCCGGTGTGTGCAGTGCACAGTTCATTGGTCCTCCGCTAATCCGTCACTTCCTGGTCGAGTATGGTCGCAAAGGGGCCACATTACTCCTCTGCGGTATAGTCCTACAGTGTATAGTGGGCGCCGCCTTGTTCCAGCCTGTCGAGTGGCATATAAAGGTTGATGCGGAGCAGGTTAACGACGAAGATGAGGGACAAGATAAGGAAAAGGTGCATGAAGGTGATTCAGGTGCTGCGGTGACGGATGAGATGAGGGCGAAGGAAGTTGGGAGACGCAAGATGCCGGGCGTGAGCCTGTCCAGACGACCCAGTGAGGTATCAATGCTCTCCTTAGCGGAGTCTGATATCGACCTATCTAGCATGCCTCCTAGGAGTCGCCGAATGTCCTATGACCTTGAAACTACCACAGGTAACAAGAACCTCTGCAAAAACATCAACGGCTCCTTTAGGAGCGTGCGAGGGCTGTTGCAGGTGTTTGGGAATGTGTTGAAATCGGTGATATTCGACATGAAGATCCTCAGGTCCCCTCGAGCCCTCATCATTGTGGTGGGCGGTATGCTCTCCATCAACGCCTATGTAAACTTCCTCATGACGGTGCCCTTCGCAATCCAGGGCGCCGGTCACTGCCTCTGACGCTGCCTGGTGTATGTCCCAGCGGCGGTGACCAACCCAGCAGCGCGTCTCATCGTCTCAGTCCTCTCCGACCAGCCGTGGTTCAACATCCGCATCGCATACGGCCGGCGCTGCCATCATTAGCCTCAGCAGCGCAGGTACGATACGCGTCCATTGGGCCTCTTACTGGTAATTCTTTCTTGATGAATGCTCTCTCTCTCTCATGTATCGCTATGGGTTGGTAACTACATCTGGTGAGTTTTATTTTTAGCAAAGAGCGCTTTATGCAGATTCTAGTTACTACAAAGCAGAGAAGAATCACAACTTAAAGAAAAGGGGGAGTCACTATATGTTTATCGATTTTTCTTTTTCACTTCTGAAATTGTTTGAATAGTAAAGTAAAAATCGATGAAAGAGAAACGCGCGGTGGACCATCTTCGTTGCCAAAGGAGTAACGTTTCCTTACTTGCAAGTGCAGTGTTATGATCTGCATGTCACTGATTAAATCCCTTACACGGGCAGCTTCTTCACAGTTAACAAGTTTTCTGTTGCTTTCTCTTTGGGGTTGCCATTAATCACTTACCCATTCTTCCTTCCTTTTTTTTAAAGTGTTCGGCTTCCTGCAGAGCCTCATACACATGCAGGTGTCCATGGCGGTGGGGCTGCGGAGGCATGAACGTGTCCCTTTGTATCCTGGTCATGCCTCACATCATGGGCATGGAGAAGATGTCATCCATATTTGGAGCCAATTCACTCATTCTTTCCATCTCCATGATCATATTCGGTCCTTTGTTCGGTAAGCATAAAGGAGATAAAACAATGAAAAGTTCATTATGATCAAAACAATTTCAGGTTTTCTTGTGTCCGCAACTTCAGAAAAAAAGTTGAGAACCAAGATTTGCTGAGTGGTATTAATTGTTCGAACAAGTGTACTATTATATTATCTTTTGATTGTAAGGGTAGGCAGGTAGACATCTGCCTAAACGTGCATAAGGCTGCAAGCCTATCAAAGACCCTCCTGTGTCCTCACTTGCCGTTTCCTTATTTTCTTATTAACTATTAACACCAGAGAGTACTTCAGCATGTCCTTTAAAGAAAAATTCTCTTACTTTCTACACCTAACTACATACACGGAATAAACACACCATTTCCTCAAAATTTATCTACACTCATTATGGCATTTAAAAATTCTGCCACGGAGTCCCAATCTGGGGAGGGGACCGTAAGTGTTCCCAAGTCGGACCCCACTTCTGAAAACGACCTAAAGGGGTGTCTTAATAGGCCTTCTAACCATTTCTTCATCAACTTCTGCAACATTCGTGGTTTTCGCTTTATTTTCCATTCTGTGGAACACCATCTCTTCTCTATACCTCATCTCTTCCTAACCGATTTGAACCACAAGTTTTGGAGACTACTGACAATAACCTCAACTCTTTTATTTTTTTTTTTAGGTGATGTCTTTGGTGCCGGCAGGCTTTTTTGAGAAGCGTCTTGGAAGACCCCAACCCGTTAGTGACACAGACGAATTTTATTTATAGTAGCTGCCATGACGTATGACTTGCTTGGCCCATGCTGCCTCCCAGTGCTCCTTTTGAATGAAATCGCTAAAGTTAGGGTTGATTGAATATTGGACAGCATGTGAGTAATCCGCCGAAAAAAAAAGCTTTGATTCAAGGGAACGTCGCCTACTTTACTCTTGTTTGAGAACATCAAAATTCAATCCATACTTTGGTTTATTTATGCAACAATCCTTTTGTAATGAAGTATCATTCCTGTGCTGGCTGAGTAAAACACGTAAATCCCGTTAATAATAACGCAAAAGTACGTAAAAATTGAACCATCACTTTACTTGAGCCGTTCTTTGAGAAGGGTTTGCTCGTTGTCTCTTGAAGGAGTAACTATTGTAGAACATTTACTGTGGACTCCTTTTTCACTAATCTGCATCTCTCCGTATAATATTTTACTTCCAAGTACTCTATAAAACTGTGAATTTGAGGGGAAAGGAATAATGAAAAATGTGTGAGACTAAATATATTTATTTCGCTCCACATAAAAAAAATAGAGAAAGGTTTCCTCTTTGTGCCAAAAAAAGATCACTCAAATCTATTGAGGCATACCAAAGTTATGTCCTTCAAATTGGCAAAAAAAAAAAAAAAAAAAAAAAAGTTTTGAGATATAGGGCATTTAAAGTTTTAGGCGTAGCTGAGTGCACCATTTAAAGTCATGTATTAGGGTTGCCTACGGTCGCAATATATTTATTTATTTTGCTAATAAAAACCCCTTTAGAAACAGGTTTTACCACGAAACTTTGAGAGACTATTGCCATCATCACAATCATATTTTAGAAACATATAACTAATTTTCGTCAAAGCTCAGAAATTATCGTACATATCAGTGCGACACCCCCTCAAGCACACTTGTTCTTATGCTGTCAAGGATAGAGAGGCAGCTCACAAAAAGTGCCTGAGCCTTCGAACTCCTGCCAATCATCATCTCTACATTTCTGCCTTGAATCTCGCCAAATCTATTCTTCGATCTATCAAAAAATAGTCCTTCATCAATAAAAAATGTCTTAACCATATTTTCTCTTAACTCTTTCAGAGACTTCCAGCATATAATTATAAACATCTCTACAATTTTACTTCTTCATCTTTCCTACCTCTCTTTAGTCCTGGTAACTCATAGGTGTCACATCTGTCTCTAAAGCTGAACTCCTCCCTCAAACTTTCTCTGAAAATTCTACACTAGATGATTCAGGGTACATTCCTCATAATCAACCCCCGCTTCTAACTCCAGTATGCCTGTTATAAATTTCTTAAGGAGGAAGTTTTCTATTCCCTCTTTGGTCTGAATCCTCAGAAGACTTATGGATCCGATAAAGTGCCTCCAATTTTCCTTAAAAACTGTGCTTCCGTGCTGACAGGCTGCTTGGTCAAACTTTTTGTCTCTGCCTTGCAACATTTACCTTTCCCTTCTGCTGGAAGTACGCCTACGTAAAATATGCATCTAAGGGTGATCGCTCTAATCCTTCAGACTACCGTCTGGCACAAATCTTTTCGTTCTAAACTACCTCCCACAGAGTCTCTCTCTCACACACACACACACACACACACACACACACACACACACGTACGCACGCACGCACGCACGCACGCACAAAAAAAAAAAAAAAACGTATTCAATATATCCTTGTGACAAGGAATCGTCCCTTCGGATTGGAAAAAGGCTAACGTGACACCGATTTTTAAGAAAGGAGACAAAAAATTACCAGGTAATTACAGGTCCATTAGTCTAACTTCAGTTGTAGGTAAGCTACTTGAGAGCATAATTAGAGACAAAATTGGGAGTTACCTTGAAAGCCACTCATTAATTGGGGATTCACAACATGGCTTCCGTAACAAAAGATCCTCCCTATCAAACCTATTGACCTTTTATAACGATCTCTTCTCAGTTTACGACGTAACCAAATCATTAGACATAGTCTATCTTGATTTCCAGAAAGCGTTTGATAAAGTCCCACATCATAAATTACATTACAAATTAAAGCAAATAGGTATTGACGGTCAAGTACACCAATAAATCGCAAATTGGTTGAGCAACAGACAACAAAGAGTGGTGATTGATGGATTTAACTCAGAGTGGACGCCAGTCACTAGTGGCGTCCCTCAGGCCTCTGTTCTTGGCCCAGTGCTCTTTATTATTTACATTAATGACGTGGATGTTGGACTCAATAATCGCATTAGTAAATTTGCAAACGACACAAAGATTGGTAACTCGGTTCTCACTGACGAAGACAGGCAAAACCTCCAAGAGGATTTGCACAAAGCTTCAGCTTGGTCGGAAAGATGGGAGATGCCCTTTAACGTAGACAAGTGCCAGGTCCTTCAAGTTGGAACAAGAAATAAGAAGTTCGATTACGAAATGCGCGGCGTTAAACTCAAAAGCGCTCAATGCGTTAAGGACCTGGGGGTCAAAATCGCGTCAAACCTCAAATTCTCACAGCAATGCATCGATGCAGCAAATAAAGCGAACTGAATGTTGGGCTTCATTAATAGAAACTTTTTATTCAAGAATAAAGATGTAATACTTCCGCTCTACAGTAGTTTAGTCAGACCCCACTTGGAATATGCGGTACAGTTTTGGTCTCCTCACCATGCAAAGGACATTGCTAAATTAGGCGTTCAGAGTCGGGCAACAAAAATGATCCTTTCCTTGCGCAACAAATCCTACGAAGAAAGGCTTTCCACCCATAACATACTTAATGGTTTTACGAATGTAGACAGATCAAAATTGTTTATGATCGATGACACTTTGCGAACGAGGAACAATGGCATAAAACTCAAATGTAGACAAGTAAATTCAGACTGCACCAAATTTTTCTTCACCAACGTTGTAGTGCGAGAATGGAATAAGCTCCCGCCTTCAGTGGTCCAGTGTAACACGATTGACTCCTTTAAAAACAAGCTCGACCGTCACTTCCTTCAATTTAATATTAACTAGAGTTGAAATGCAACGTTTTGGAGCCATCTGATTAGTGTATATAGAATCACTTAGGTTTAAGGACAGACCACCTAGTCTGGACCATGGGCTCTGTGTGGTCTGATCTTCTATGTAAATAACTCTCTCTCTCTCTCTCTCTCTCCTTTATCTTCAGTTTCCTCTCAGGTCGATCTTTCTCTGCTGTGGCAGACGGTTACTGTGCTACCCCTTAATCTATCAAGAGTGGTATTCTGCAAGGTTATGTTCCATCTTCCACTCTCTTTCTCTTATCTATTATTGGTCTTTCCAAAACAAACTGTTGTTTTTACATCTATGCCGATGACTCTACTCTGCATTACGCAACACCGTTGAACATGCAGAAGACCCTCCAAAGAGGAATTACAGGACTCAAGGCTGGACGCTGCAAAATGCTTAAACACTGGCCACGTTATATTTTCTGAATGGAGCAGAATCAACTTAGTATCCTTCAATGCTTCAAAAAATCAATTTATCCACCTGTCACCTCGACATTATATCTCAATATCTATTCCTTATTCTTCGATAACACTCAGCTCTCTCCTTCCTATCTCCTTCCACAATAGGCATTATCGGTCTATCCTAAACTCAAAATAACTGGAAACTTCCTATCTCACTCTATGCTACATCAGCTTCCTCGAGGTTAGGCGTTCTGTATCGACTCACCAGTTTTTCCGTTCTATCCATATACTGTGCAAGACCCTTGTACGTCCTCGTAAACATTTGAAACATTTAATAATTGCCGAAAAAATTTAGTTACATTAGTTTGCATCTTTGAAGGCCAACCTTTATAATAAGTATAGCTTTTCAGGCAAAGTGTAAATGAAATAGCATAATAAACAAATCATAAGAAGACATAATAGAATATGAAAAATAAATAATAATAGATAGAAACAAATAATTCAAAATACAAAAAAGTGCAAAATACAAATACACAAATACAAAAGTTGTAAGCAGGTGATAAACAATAGATAAGGTGAGCAATGTGTAGAAGAGAACAGTACATCACTTATGAGTTAGAAAATAATATTTTCTAACTCATAAGTGATGTACCTGTACCCCAAACGTTCACTTGAAAATCTACCCATATATTATATGGGTAGATTTTCAAGTGAACGTTTGGGGTACAGGTAGAACCTTTATAGAAGTATCAGTTTCAATGTTACAATGTTTTCCTTGAATCAGATGATACATGAGTATATACATTATAGACAAAATCCATATCCTGGGTTAAGTTTAAGTTGCATTGACGTGCTTTAAGGGTGAAAATTGCAAATCATAATTATGGCTATGTTCAATATGTATCCAAAATATTTTCTTATAGTTTTCTTTTGAAAATATTGAGAGAAGTTACATACAAAGGGGAGTGAGTTCCATATGGCGGGGTTGAGGTATGTGGTAGAATGGCGGAAAAGTGAAAGCCGGAAGTTTTCACGCAGTCGAGTGGAATATTGATGGAAACGAAGGGAAGTAATAATTTGGATTTGGATGGAACTTGTTGCTTCAATATTTTTGTACTTTTAAAAAGAGGACCAGTATATTCCATATAAGCGCTCTTTGTAATAATTCTAATCGTCTTTTTAGTTGTAAATTTAAACGATTTAAATGAGTAGCATAAGTAGTGCTCCAAATGGGGTTACAATACAAGAGATAGGGATAGATGTGGGCATAGTACATAACTTTAAAATTTCGGTTGGCATTAAAATCTTTAAGTTGATATAGCATGGCAGTGCCAATGAATCTATGCGGTATGCATCTAATGTGACGGGGCGGGCTCAAGGCTCTTCGTCTCATCAACTTCCCTCGTCTTTTTTAGCTTTTTCTGCCTCTTAAATTCCGCAGCAATGTTGCCTCACTTTCTATCTTCTGTCGATAACTAACTTCATGCTGACTGCTCTTCTGAACTTGTTTAATTGCATGCCTCCACCCCTCCCGCGACCCCGCTGCATAGGAATTTCTACTCTAGACCATCCCTATGCTATACAAATCCCTTGTGCAAAAGTAAACTGGCATCTTCAATTTTTCATCCCTTTCGTTGGCTAACTCTGGTACAGATTTCTTTCGTCACTAGTATTTCCTCATGCCCACGACTCGAACTTTTTAAAGACACATCTCCATCCTAAATTCACCCTCTCTACTTGTCACTTATTTATATTTTTGTGCACCTTTTTTTTTACAGCAAGGGCACAAAACAAAAAGTAAAAATAAAAAATAAAATAAAACGCTAGGCGCTGCTTAAATAAACGCAAATAGAATAAGATGCCAAAAGAAAGGTCAATTTTAGGAGAAGAGGTGTCTTGACATTCCTCTCTTGCAAGAGGTCGTGATAGGCAGGAGGAAATACAGACAAAGAAAGGTTGCTCCAGAGTTCACCAGCAGAAGGGATAAAAGAATGAAGATGCTGGTTTACTCTTGCATAAGGGATTTGGATAGTATAGGGATGAGCTAGAGTAGGTTAAGTGCAGTGGGGCTGAGGGAGGAGGGGGGGGGGACCATGCAGTTAGCAAATTCAGAAGGGCAATCAGCATGAAAATATCGATAGAAGAAAGAAAGAGATGCAACATGGCGGCGGAATTTAAAAGGTGGAAGACTATCAGTAAGAGCAGAGGAGTTGATGATACGAAGAGACATATTAGAGTCTACTCTATCCAAGAGAGCTGTGTGCGTGGAGCCCCCCCACACGTGAGATGCATACTCCATACGAGGGCGGACAAAGCCGTTGTATATGGACAGCATCTGTGTGGAGGAGAAGAACTGACGGAGACGATACAGAATGCCTAACCTCGAAACTGATTTAGTAAGAGAGCAGCTATGCAGTCTCCAGTTAAAATTTTGAGTTAAGGATAGACTGAGGATGTTTAGTGTAGAAGGTGACAGCTCAGTGTTTTCGAAGAATAGGGGATAGGTGTTTGGAAGATTGTGTCGAGGTGATAGGTGAAAAAATTCAGTTTTGAAGCGTTGAAGGACCCAGGTTCCTCCTACCCCAGCAAGAAATGAGAGCAAGGTCCGAGGTTAAGCGTTCTGCAGCCTCCAGTCTTGAGTCTTATAATTCCTGGGAGGGTCTTCTGTTGAAAGAAGTTGAATAATACAGAGTAGAGTCATTAGTGTAGGAGTGGACAGTTTCTTTTGGAAAGATCATTGACGAGTAATAGAGAAATTTAGTAGGAGTAGGTAAGAAGACACCTACCGAATGGGCGTAAGTTTCTCCCGGTGAGGATACGTATATGGGAAGCGAGGAGGATGCTGAAGCCCTTCAAAGACCCTTTCCATATCCTCACTAACCGTTTCCCTTTTGTCTCATCAACACCAGTAGTTCAGCATGCTCTCTAAAGACAGATCCTCTCTCTTTCTACACCACACTACATTCACACAACATACACACCTTTTCCCAAAAATAAAAATTCAAAATGGCACGTAAACGAACTGACTCGGAGTCTCCGCCTGCGGAGGGGGGGGACCAGAAATTCACCCAGGGAGGACTCCCCTTCAGGCTACCGACTTGAGAGGTGTCCTGATAACTCATGAAACCTCCTTCTTATCAGTTTCTGCAACATTCGCGGGCATAGTTCTGATTTCCACTCTGTGGAACACCATCTCTCCTCCTCTAAACCTCACCTTCTCTTCCTCACCGAAAAACAGGTTTTTGAGGCTACTGAACGCAATCTCTACTCTGTTCCCTCCTACTATATCTATCCTAAATTTCAATTCAAAGGTGGATGTTGCGCCTACGTGCGCAACGACATCACTTGCTCTCGTGCCCACGACCTTGACTCTTCTGAATTTTCCACCATCTGGCTAAGACTTCATTGTCATTCTATTACTAAATACATCTGTGCTGCTTATCTCTCACCTAACTCTACTAACTTTGTGAAATTCTTTGACTACTTGAACTCTAAAGTGGAGCACATCTTGACTCACTCTCCTTCGCTGAAATCTCCATCCTAGGAGATTTCGATGTTCACCAACAGCTTTGGCTTTCATCCTCTTTCACAGACCAGTCTAGTGAACAAGTCTACAACTTTTCTCTCCTCAAGATGGTTAAGCATCCTACACATATTCCCGACCGTCTTGAAGACAGCCCCAACATACTAGACCTCTTCCTTACCTCTGACCCATCTGCTTACTATGCCAAACTGTTATCTCCGTTGGGCTCCTCCGATCACAACCTTATTTCTGTATCCTGTCCTATCGCTCCTGTACATCCTCTGGACCCACCGAAGAGGCGATGTTTCTGGCGTTTTGCTTCAGCTCGGTGGGACGAATTGAGGATGTACTTTTCCGATTTCCCGTGGAATGATTACTGCTTCCAGGAGAGAGACCCCTCTGTGTGTGCCCAGCGCATCACAGAGGTGATTGTCTCTGGAATGGAGGCATACATTCCACGTTCTTTCTCTACTCCTCATGCTAAAAAGCCTTGGTTTAATCATGCTTGTTCTCGTGCTATTAAAGATAGAGAGGCAGCTCACAAAAGGTACCAGAGCCTTCGCACTCCTGCTAACCATGATCTTTATATTTCTGCCCGGAACCGTGCCAAATCTATTCTTCAACTTACTAAAAGCTCTTTCATAAATAGAAAATGTCAAAACCTTGCTTTTTCTAATTCTTCCCGTGACTTCTGGCACCTAGCCAAAAATATCTCCTCCAATTTCACTTCTTCCTCTTTCCCTCCTCTCCTTAACCCTGACGGCAGCACCGCCGTCTCATCTATCTCTAAGGCTGAACTCTTCGCTCAAACTTTCTGTAAGAACTCCACCCTGGACGATTCTGGGCATATTCCTCCTACTCATCCCCCCTCTGACTCCTTTATGCCTGTTATTAAGATTCTTCATAATGATGTTTTCTATGCCCTCTCTGGCCTCAACTCTCAGAAGGCTTATGGACCTGATGGAGTGCCTCCTATTGTCCTTAAAAACTGTGCTTCCGTGCTGACACCCTGCCTGGTCAAACTCTTTCGTCTCTGCCTATCAACATCTACCTTTCCTTCCTGCTGGAAGTACGCCTTCGTACAGCCTGTGCCTAAGAAGGGTGACCGTTCCAATCCCTCAAACTACCGCCCTATAGCTTTACTTTCCTGTCTATCTAAAGCTTTTGAATCCTTAACCGGAAGATTCAAGAGCACCTTTCCACTTCTAACCTTCTATCTGATCGCCAGTATGGGTTCCGCAAGGGGCGTTCTACCGGCGATCTTCTTGCTCTCTTAACTGACTCTTGGTCATCCTCTCTTAGCCGTTTCGGTGAAACTTTCTCTGTTGCGCTAGACATATCGAAAGCCTTTGATAAAGTTTCGCACAAGTCTTTTCTTTCTAAACTACCCTCTTTCTGACTCTATCACTCTCTCTGTTCCTTTATCTCCAGTTTCCTTCCGGCCGTTCTATCTCTGCGGTGGTAGACGGTCACTGTTCTTCTCCTAAACCTATTAACTGTGGTGTTCCACAGAGCTCTGTCCTATCACCCACTCTCTTCCTGTTATTCATCAATGATCTTCTTTCCATAACAAACTGTCCTGTCCACTCATACGCCGACGATTCCACTCTGCATTATTCAACTTCTTTCAATAGAAGACCATCCCAACAGGAAGTACATGACTACAGACTGGGGGCTGCAGAACGCTTAACCTCAGACCTTGCTATCATTTCCGATTGGGGTAGAAGGAACCTTGTGTCATTCAATGCCTTAAAAACTCAATTTCTCCACCTATCAACTCGACATAATCTTCCAAACACCCATCCCCTATTCTTCGACAACACTCAGCAGTCACCTTCTTCAACATTAAATATCCTCGATCTACCCTTAACTCAAAATCTTAACTGTAAACTTCACATCTCCTCTCCCACTAAATCAGCTTCCTCAAGGTTGGGCGTTCTGTATCGTCTCCACCAGTTCTTCTCCCCCGCACAGTTGCTATCCATATACAGGGGCCCTGTCCGCCCTCGTATGGAGTATGCATCTCACGTGTGGGGGTGCTCCACTCACACAGCTCTCTTGGACAGAGTGGAGTCTAACGCTCTTCGTCTCATCAGCTCTCCTCCTCATACTGATAGTCTTCTACCTCTTAAATTCCGCCGCCATGTTGCGACTCTTTCTATCTTCTATCGATATTTTCACGCTGACTGCTCTTCTGAACTTGCTAACTGCATGCTTCCCCCCCTCCCGCGGCCTCGCCTCACACGACTTTCTAATCAAGCTCATCCCTATACTGTCCAAACCCCTTATGCAAGAGTTAACCAGCATCTTAACTCTTTCATCCCTCACGCTGGTAAACTCTGGAACAATCTTCCTTCATCTGTAGTTCCTCCTGCCTACGACTTGAACTCTTTCAAGAGGAGGGTATCAGGACACCTCTCCTCCCGAAACCGACCTCTCTTTTTGGCCACTCCTCTGTACTCTATTCAGGAGCAGTAAGTAGCGGGCTTTTTTTTTCATTATTGTTTTCCTTTTTTTTCACGCTCTTGAACTGTCTCCTTTTCTGTAAAAAAAAAAAAAAAAAAAAAAGAGAGTGGGAGATGGGAGCCCTGCGGAACACCTCTGTTGATAGGCTTAAGGGAAGAACAGTGACATTACCACAGCAGAGATAGAACGGCCAGAAAGGAAACTGGAGATAAAGGTACAGAGAGAGGGACAGTTTAGGAGGGTAGTTTAGAAAGCAAAGAGCTGTGCCAGACCTTGTCGAATGCTCTCGAAATGTCTAGGGCAACAGTGAAAGTTTCACCGAAACGGCTAAGAGAGGATGACCAGTAGTCAGCTAGGATGGCAAGAAGATCACCGGTAGAACGCCCCTTGTGGAACTCAGACTGGCGATCAGAGAGAAGGTCAGAGGTTGATAGATGCTTATGAATCTTCTGGTTAATGATTGATTCAAAAGCTTTAGAAAGACAGGAAAGTAAAGCTATAGGACGGTAGTTTGAGGGATTGGAGCAGTCACCCTTGTTAGGCACAGGCTGTATGTAGGCATACTTCCAGCAGGAAGGAAAGGTAGATGTTGAGAGGCAGAGACGAAAGAGTTTGACCAGGCAGGGTGTCAGCACGGAAGCACAGTTTTAAGGACAATAGTTGGCCTACGTAACACCTAAGAGTTTTTTTTTCCTTTGAGCTGTTTCCTTTACTGTAAAAATATAATGGAAGGTTATTTTTTTATAAATAACCACAGTTTTTCTTAGGCGATATTTTTTTAAATAATTGAGATCATTCTGAAACTTGCTATCTAGTCATGTGTTCCATTGCAGGCTTTATCAGGGACGCCAGTAGGAGTTACGTCGCAAATATGCTGGCGATGGGCTGCTGTGGGGGTCTGAGCGTCCTGCTTTGGTGCTTCATGCCCGCCGCGATGGCCTACGACGAGAGGAAAGAGGCTGAGCAAAGGAGAGAAGAGGAGAGAGAGGAGCTGACTGAGGTGTGAAGGATAGATATATAGATAGATAGACAGAATGTATATAAGTAATAACAAAATTATGGATATACAATGCATCCATTGTGTTGACCCATACTTATAGTATCTGAGAGGTTTATTATCACTTCTTTTATAATGCTTATTATAATGCTACGAACATTTATTATTTCTTACTACCCATCACTGGAATCGAACCAATGCGCTGGCGTCATTGCCTTCGATCCTCGCCACCCTAAGGTCTATAAGAAATGAGACAAGTCACCCATATGCCTTCCTCCCCCAATCTGGCTCTGTATGGCGGTAGTTGTGACTTTATCAGACCAGAGTGCGTTACTTATATTAAGGCAGATTGCTTTCTACCCAGAACAAGAATCAAGGCAATGTATTGGCGTTGTTGCCCACCCCGCCATCCAGGACTCCATCAGGACCGAGGCAGGAGAAGGTAAATGAGGAAGAGGTGGAGGATGATGGAGAAGGGGAAGAATTGATAAGAGGAAAGCGTAGCAGAAAAAAAAGATACTGAGGTAACAGGAGGAACTGAAAATATGATACAGTCGTAGAGAGAAGAGGAAGAAAAGGAAAGGAGTAAGAAAGTTAACAAGAGGCATACAAGAGAATTATTATCATAACGCTCAAGAATATTTCAACAATGTCGATTTATAACCTCATTCTACGCCCTTCTCCATCATACAAACCCACTGTCCTCTCAATACCTGTATGATGGGACAGCACTCAGGACTCATTGTCTTGTTAGGTATTCCTCTCATCACCACCGACTCTTTGGTTACTTCTCCTCCTCCTTCTCTTCAGCCCAGAGGCACAGAGGAACAGCAGTCAACAGCTTCTCCCAAACCAGCGTGAGTTTATCTGTGGTCGAGAGAGAGAGAGAGAGAGAGAGAGAGAGAGAGAGAGAGAGAGAGAGAGAGAGAGAGAGAGAGAGAGAGAGAGAGAGAGAGAGAGAGAGAGAGAGAGAGAGAGAGAGAGAGAGAGAGATTTACATAGAAAATCAGACCACACAGACCCCATGGTCCAGACTAGGTGGTCTGTCCTTAAACCTAAGTGAATCTACACTAAACAGATGGCTCCAAAACGTTGCTTTTCTACTCTAGTTAATATTAAGTTCAAGGAAGTGACGGTCGAGCTTGTTTTTAAAGGAGTCAATCGTGTTACACTGGACCACTGACGGTGGGAGCTTATTCCATTCTCGCACTACAACGTTGGTGAAGAAAAATTTGGTGCAGTCTGAATGTACTTGTCTACATTTGAGTTTTATGCCATTGTTCCTCGTTCGCAAAGTGTCATCGATCATAAACAATTTTGTTCTGTCTACATTCGTGAAACCATTAAGAATTTTAAAACATTCGATCAGTTTTCCTCGGAGGCGACGTTTCTCAAGAGAGAACATGTTAAGGGTGGAAAGACTTTCTTCGTAGGATTTGTTGCGCAAGGAAGGGATCATTTTTGTTGCCCGACGCTGAACACCTAATTTAGCAATGTCCTTTGCATGGTGAGGAGACCAAAACTATACCGCATATTCCAAGTGGGGTCTGACTAAACTATTGTAGAGCGGGAGTATTACATCTTTATTCTTAAATAAAAAGTTTCTTTTAATGAAGCCCAACATTCTGTTCGCTTTATTTGCTGCATCGATGCATTGATGTGAGAATTTGAGGTCTGACGCGATTTTGACCCCCAGGTCCTTAACGCATTGAACGCTTGTGAGTTTAACGCCACGCATTTCGTATTCGAACTTCTTATTTCTTGTTCCAACTTGAAGGACCTGGCACTTGTCTACGTTAAAGGGCATCTCCCATCTATCCGACCAAGCTGAAATTTTGTGCAAATCCTCTTGGAGGCTTTGCCTGTCTTCGTCAGTGAGAACCGAGTTACCAATCTTTGTGTCGTCTGCAAATTTACTAATGCGATTATTGAGTCCAACATCCACGTCATTGATGTAAATAATGAAGAGCACTGGGCCAAGAACCGAGCCCTGAGGGACGCCACTAGTGACCGGCGCCCACTCTGAGTTAAATCCGTCAATCACCACACTTTGTTGTCTGTTGCTTAACCAATTCGTGATCCATTGGTTTACTTGACCGTCAATACCTATTTGCTTTAATTTATAAAGTAGTTTATGACGTGGGACTTTATCAAACGATTTCTGGAAATCAAGATAGACTACGTCCGATGATTTGGTTACGTCATAAACTGAGAAGATGTCGTTATAAAAGGTCAAAAGGTTTGATAAGCAGGATCTTTTGTTACGAAGCCATGTTGTGAATCCCCAATTAATGAGTGGCTTTCGAGGCAACTCACAATTTTGTCTCTAATTATGCTCTCAAGTAGCTTACCTACAATTGAAGTTAGACTAATGGGTCGGTAGTTACCTTCGTATTTTTTTGTCTCCTCTCTTAAAAATCGGTGTCACGTTAGCCTTTTTCCAATCCGAAGGGACGATGCCTTGTTTCAAGGACATATTGAATACGGTTGTGAGGAAGGATAGTATTTCGCTCTTTGTTTCTTTAAACAGTATAGGATATACTTTATCGGGTCCGGGACTTTTATTTGTTTTAAGTGAATGGAGAGCTTTAAGGACTTCATCGGTTGTTATTTCAAAATTAGGCAATGCATGCTCGAGATTTACATTAGTACTGGTGTTGGTGGTAGCGGGAGGAAGACTGTTAGTATTAAACACCGAGGAAAAGTAATTGTTTAAGAGGTTTGCAATGTGTTGGCTGTCAGTCACTAGTGCACCGTCGCTGTTTGTTAAAGGTCCAATTCCACTTCTGATCGCCTCTCTGTTGTTTCTGTAACTGAAGAAAGATTTCGGATTATTTTTACAGTTGGCTGCAATATTTTCTTCATATCTACGCTTTGCCTGACATACTAATCTTTTTACTCGTCGCCTGGCATCATTATAAAGTCTAATGTTTTCGGGCGTGCTTTGTTCTTTCTTTAACCTGTAAAACAATTTTCTCTCCTTGACTGAGTGTTTAATTTCGCTATTAAACCACGGTGGGCTTTTATTAGTGTTAATTCGCTTCTCGCACAAGGGGACGAATGTGTTCTGCTGAGTAAGTGATTTTTAAAGCCTAGCCAGGCTTTCTCTACATTGCCATCATCTGATAGTTGTATTTCTGTTAGTTTTTGTCGGATTTCTACGAAGTTAGCTCTTTTGAAATTGGGCACCTTTACTTTTTTTTTTCAGTCACTGATGTTTGAGCTCTAATGTCGACGCGCACTAATTTATGATCGCAAGAACCGAGGTGTTCTCCCACCGTGACATTACTGACTAGGTTATCTTGGGTCGTTATAACAAGGTCGAGTATGTTATTTTGTCGAGTTGGTTCAGAAACCATTTGGCTTAGATAATTTTCTTCTAGATATTCGATCATTCTATGTGACTCGCCTTCTGTACCTGACAGTGTCGCCCAGTCGATCTGTGGGAGGTTAAAGTCTCCTAATATCAGTGAGTCGTTGTTATTAAGTGACTGCCTTAAAACGCTGTACATTTCAAGGTCGTCATCGAGTGATTGCCCGGGAGGCCTGTAGGTGACAGATGTAGACAAAAAGGGCGACGCCACCGCCTCTACGGTTTACACGATCTTTGTTGAAGAGTCTGTAGCCATCTATGTTGTATTCGGAACTTAAATCAATATTTGTGGTGTCGATAAATGTTTCGGTTATAGCAATTACGTCAACATTTTCTGTTAGAGCAAGACATCTCAGTTCATCAAATTTGTTTCTTGGGCTACGCGCATTGAAACTAAGGATTTTTAAGTTATCTAGAGGCTTGGTAATAGTGGTGGTGGTACTTGCGGGATCACGGTTACGGGTTTGTTGCGATGCATGGCGTCTATTTACACAGGCGGGGTGGAGGGACGTGGCTGAGGTTGTTTTTTGTTCGGGTGTCACGTACTGCGTCGTTGAGGAGCCTTCCGAATCTAGCTGCCCCGATGGGAGACAGGTGTTTTCTGTCCCTGTGGAAGAGCTAACTTTGTCCGTAGAAATTGTCCCAGGCGTTGAAGAACTCCACGTCAAGCTCTCTGCAAAGAGTCTGTAAGCGGTTATTTAGGCTGAAGGCCTTACTGAAGAAGTCGCTCTCCGCCCACGTCCGTGGTAGAACTCCTGAAATCAAAATGTTAGGGGATTTAGACTTATACTGCTGGATGAGCCTACGGTACTTGTCCAGCAGTTCCTCAGACCGGGTCGTGGTGACGTCGTTGTGTGAATAACAAACAGTGAATCATTAGTAGCCTGGGGGAAGATCTCCTCAAGAGCAGCAGATATATCGTCGATCCCAGCACCAGGATAGCAACAGTTCCGTCTTCGACGAGGAGCTCTGCCGCAGAACTCAACGACCTGCTGGCGAATCATGGAGTCACCCACCAGGAAGGTGCTCTCCTGCTCGTCCTCCTCCTCCAGAATGGGAAACCTGTTGAAGCAATGAACAGGATAAATTGCTTGTCTGGCTGGTTTGGCTCCTCCATTCACGACGGTGAAGCCATCATGGGCGGTGCCACTACCACCCTCCAGCTGCGTGGTGTTGTCCGCTGGTGTCGACGGTACCGCAGAGGGCAAGGGGGCGGTGGGAGAAGGGTTTGGCAGCATGGCAACGTTAGCTTGGATGAATTCCTGCAAGGAGGCAACAGTAAGAGAAAGCTCTATTATTTTATTCTGACCTGCTTCCATCTTCTCTTCTTGGTCCTGCAGTCTTGTCTCGAGATGCAGCCTGGAGAGACACAGTCGACAGACAACAGAACGCCCTGTAAAAAAGTGAGCTGAGAAGCTACCGTTACAAGTACTGCACTTCTTAGGCGCCATCTTAGCTGAAAGTGATTAATGATTGCCTGAAATGAAAGAGATAAAAACATAGAGTGAAGGGGATTAGGAAAGGAGGTGAGGTGAGTAAGAGGGGGCTTAGGAAAGGAGGTAAAGTGAGAGAGAGGAGGAGTAGGAAGGGATGTGAGGTGAGTGAAGAGGGGGAAAGAGAGGAGGTGAGTGAGGTGTGTGAGATCAAGGAGGGTTAGGAAAGAGGTGAGGTGAGGTGGGTGAAGGGGTGGGTAAATATGATGTGAGGTGAGGTGAGCGAGGGAGGGGGGCTTAGAAATATGTGGAGGTGAGGGAGGGGTAGGAAGGGCTAATCCTCTAGGGGATTTGTAGTGAGGAGGAGCAGAAAGGAGGTGAGGTGAGCGAGGGTGGGGGGGCTTAGGTGAGGTGAGGGAAAGGGGGGTAGGAAGGGTTAATCCTCTAGGGGATTTAAAGAGGGTGTAGTGAGGAGGAGCAGATTGAATCCTCAGGGGAATTCAAAGGGAGAGGTGTCAGCAAGCACAACGCAAAAAACACTCGAGAAACACACGAGAAACTCACGCAAGAACACCCGACACACCTATATCACACGTGAAACAGTCAGAAACTCAAGCATAAGCACGATTCAACACCCCCAAGTCACTCGCAAAAACACCGGAAACACAACAACACACTCGAAACACTCTGATACCCACGTAGAACACTCGGAAACAGCCAAATCACACGCAAAAACACCGGAAACACAACACACTCGAAACACTCTGAAACCCACGTAGAACACTCGGAAACAGCCAAATCACACGCAAAAACACCGGAAACACAACAACACACTCGAAACACTCTGAAATACACATAGAACACTCGGAAACAGCCAAATCACACGCAAAAACACCGGAAACACAAATCACAGAGGCAACCACAGGCAGACACACTCACAGAAACCACAAACGAACACACACGAAACACGCGTCGGGAAATCACATGCAACACACAAAGTTCACAAGTAAGAACACACAAACACACGTGAAAGCAAACGCAAACCCAAAGAACACAACGAAAACACAGGGTCAACAAGGCGTGTAGCGCGGGTAAACTAGGCTGTGGTGGCCGCAGCGGGGAGGTCACGTCCATCTCTCAGGAGAGGTCAGGAGTGAATGAGAGGTCAGGAGTGAATGAAGAGGTCAGGAGAGAGAGAGAGAGAGAGAGAGAGAGAGAGAGAGAGAGAGAGAGAGAGAGAGAGAGAGAGGCGGGGGAGAGAAAGAGAAAGTGAGATCGAAATCAAGAAGAGGAAAAAAAGTAAGAGAAATGAGTAAAAAAAAGATTAACAAAATATACAAAAAAATAGACTCTGTCCAAAAGTAAATAGTAGCCTATCTATTATACAGACAAACACATAGGTAAGTTTCATTTCATCTGTCCACCAACAAAGCGGGAATTTTGATAGATGTGGCACCTGCGCATTTCTAGTTCGTGAATAGCTACGTGACAATCAACTGTTGTAATAGACATTCAAGCTTATTTTTCAATAATATATTTGCATGTTTTTGTATACAAAAAACAACTCAGTCGTTTGCATCGATAATCTAACTTACAAGCAGACGAAAATACAAGCTTGTATCAAATAACTTGGTCACATCATGCTAGAACGATCTTTTGTTTTTCAAATTCATTGATTGATAGCTCATTTCAGGTATATTAAAAGACATCTGGCTCTGCAAGTTTGAATAAAGGGTATCTTAATAATTTACTGCATGTAAATAACGATTAATAATCGAAACAACATGAAATAGTAAATAATAACTGTTAAATGCAATGCTAGGCTATTTCGTATGCCGCTGGGCGAATTAAAGCTATTATTATTATTATTATTATTATTATTATTATTATTATTATTATTATTATTATTATTATTATTACGTTCGCGAATGGACAGACGGAATGGAACGGACTTATACCCCAAAATATTAAAAATCTGCCATATGAAAGAAGTCATCTAAAATACTTTTGAGATTTGGAAAGGTCAAGTGATTATTGAAATAAATCTAATAATAGCAAGTGGTGTATAAACATATGCCTCCGTGATGCAGTGGTTAGCGTGCACAGCTACGAATCCGAAGGCAGTCGGCGTTCAGCCGACCAATCTGTTCATCTTTCCTTTCGGGTTGGTCAGTTGGTCGGTTACCCTGGGGTAACCTGAGGAGGGTACACTATGGTAATCCGGATGCCACACTGTCCAGGGGTTATAGGTTCTTACCCCGCACAGGCTTAAGGGTCAATGCGTCGGAGATGAGCACCGTGGTCACGCGCAGCCATAACGTATTCCCTGACATTACTTATTTTTGATAAATACTGTACGATATTTAAAAAGCCATTAAAAGGAAATAGAGAGCATAAGTGTTTAGTCGTAAAATCCAGCAACGCCTCATGAAGAAAACAAAACAGTATTTATTAAGTTGATAAATATTTAAGACAGCAAGTTTCATAGTTTGTTTCCTATGATGTATATATTATAGGAAAGCAAAATTGAAATTACAGAATAATGGTGATAGAAATCAGAAAAAAAACTGTTTACACAGTTATTTCCCAAAAGGATTTCAAATCCAAGAACATAAAGATTATTTTGTTACTTGAAAAAAAATGAAAGAGGCGGCTTTTAACCCGGTAGCAGCGAGGATTACGTTTCTTAATGGTTCCCCCAAGCGAGAAAAATGAGAAAAAATCACCCCTTACACAAACCATTTCTTAATATATATCAAGGCATTTGTGATCAGATTATGTATCATCTATTTTGGGGGGTTTAAATCATGGCACAAATTTTGCCTGTCGCTGCTACCGGGTTAAGAGTGTACAGGACGATTTAGAACAGGGCAGCTGAGGGAGAGAAAAAAAAAAAAAAAAAAGGTCAATTCTATCCCTTCCCCTAATGCAAAGGTCGGCAATCCATAATTCGAGAAGAGCCAGTTTCTTCTAACTTGGCAGTAAAGCAGTGCTGCTGGAGCTGCAGTGTAAATTATAAATGGAAATTACGAAACATTAAAGTTTCCCTCCTCCATTTAGGAGTTAGATAATATAGCCTACCCACAGACAAGACAAGACAGTAAATTAAACTAAAATAATAATAATAATAATAATAATAATAATAATAATAATAATAATAATAATAATAATAATAATAATAATAATAATAATTATAAAAGCAGCTGTCATCAAATAAATTATTATATATATGATGCCCCTCCATTAATTTCATATGATGTCACCAACATATTGTCAATCGTTTATAGTGTGTTACCACGACTGCACAAGTACTACATGCTTTTAAACAACATGCCAACTGTACTTAATATATCTGGTCACCATGCTGGGTTTAAACTTCAATGTGACCTGTTCCTGAGCTTCATTGGAGAGCTGCTCAGTGTCTGGAGCGTATGCTCTCATTTTCTACGATCATTTGGAAGTTTTTAAGTAGGTGGCAGGAGCCAGCGTTAACCTACTATTGGACACCCCACGCTCCCTATATCCAACACCCTGCCACTACCACTAACCCCAGCACTAACCACTAACCTCCTCCACCTCTAACCCTCACCAAACAGTTTACTGACCCAATTAACCTACTATTGGACACCCCACACTCCCCATATCCAACACCCTGCCACTACCACTAACCACGTACAGCACTAACCACTAACTTCCTCCACCTCTAAACCTCACCAAATAGTTTACTGACCCTATTTTCCTGTTACTGGACAACCCACACCCCCCATATCCGACACCCGGCCACTACCACTAACCAGTAACCACCACCATTACCCACTATAACCACCTAAATAACTGTGTGGTGAGGGTTAGAGCAGGTGGAGAGGGTTAGTGTTTAGCAGTGGGGAACTTAGTGGCAATAGGTTGGTGACGGATATGGGGCGTGTGTACAGCACCAGGAGCGTAGATTTACGTTATATTTTTAGAGTGTGACAGTTTTCTGTTACGTAAGAACACATTGAACAGATGAACTCGGCAGACGGAAGTTAGGTAGGTACTAGCGTGTATAATATAGATAAATGTAATGCCGGGATATGTAGGGAGGAGGAAAAACTTAGAAAAATAAGGAAAAAAACGTAGGTTAAGTCATTATAAGTGATTATAAGTAACTATAAGTGATTATAAGTGATTATAAGTAGTTATCAGTGATCATAAGTAGTCATACGTGATTATAAGTCATCATAGGTATGTAAGTAATTATAAGAAACTATCATTAATCACAATCTATAATACTAAGTATCGGAAGGCTTGGGTTGTCTCTGTAATGTATAACATAATAAGATTCCCCCCCCCCCCCCAAGCTACAATTACACAATATGGTGCAATACCTCACACCACTTTTCCGCGCCAAGATTGTCCCGCCATAATTCCGCGTCTGCCGTCCCTCCCTGCCCGCGCACGCATTCGAGCAGTTGCCACCCACCTTGCGTGTAAATGTCCTACCTGATAAAGTCATCCACCTTACATAGATTTTTTCGCTGCTTCAAAGGTAAATTTCGTCATCTTGCAAGTCAGGAAACCATAACCCATATGTAAACTATCCTAATTTTCCCTTTTTTTTTAAATTAAACCTTAATAGATCATAATCAGCTACTTGGCCCCCCTTTTCCCGCTCTTGCGGGACTCCGCCCTCGCCGCAGGCGAGTATAAAATCCTCGTAGCGTTCTTCCCCGGTGTGCAAGTTTTCCCCTCCCTGGGCATTCCTGTTCTTATGTATCTTGTTTATTGTAAATGTACACCCACGCAAGGGTAAGGTTTTTCGTAGAGGAATCAAAGAAAAAAAACATGTTCTGACCATCATTGTGAGAGGAGAAACTAGATTCTGTCGTGTGTCCATTCGCCCACTTCTGTCAGTTCGGGAAATCGTGCCTTTATTTAGCTATTAACTGTGGACCGTGTCATCAGGCATGACTATGTATACCTCCTAAACTAAGTACAACATGAATAAATGTGCCTAGCCTTGTTTATAGGTCTTTATTTTTTCTCTTCTCCCCGTCGTGAGTCCGTCCGGACGGCTGTGTAGTTAAGCCCCAGTCACACATTCACGACAATGGCTCCCGGCGCCCTCCCGACATCAGACCACGCGCTGCCAGTTTTGGAATGTCGCGCTGCCAGACGTACGTAACGACCGTCGTAAGTCCATCCCCTTGAGTGCCGACCATAGCCGATGTCGAAACAACGTTGTTACGACGTCGTTGAGATGGACATCCGACGGCCGTAGTTTATTCGCGACGGGTGACAGATATCGGGGAGGGCCCCGATTGTTTTGAAAATGTCCAAAACTGTCGGCGTGCGCCCCGACGGTGGAAGGCGTGGTCTGAGTCGGGAGAGCGCCGGGAGTCACTGTCGTGAATGTGTGACTGGGGCTTTAAGGTAACCTTTTACCGCCCCGAGCTTCCCCGCTCCCCACGTTAACTCTGTCCAAGGGATCAGAGTCTCGCTCTGGGTCACTTTAACCCCTAGTTAAGTCCTTAGTCTTTTTATAGACATATACTTTAAGGTTCCCAGTGAGCTAACGGTGACATAGTTCATCGGTAGATCTCTGGGTGGTGGCAGCAACACTGCCCCCCGGGGTGAGCCCCCCCCTTGATTCATCCCCAGATTCCCCATTAGTTGAATTTTCTTTTAACATCATTTAGTGCCCCGAATTTCCGGGCACGACACTGGTGGCTTAAGCGGTGGAATTTAACTAAGAACACAGCTGAAAGCACTTTCTCGCGACGGACAAAACCTATACTATGCTTAAAGTTTCCCTAGTTGGTCACAGTCAAATCCCCGTTCATCTAAACGTTCCAGAAGTTGAGATTAAAATATTCCAAGCTCCAGGAGGAAGAGTAGACTCATTCTTTTCCGATACCCGACTGAAAGAAGTGCTGGAATAGGAACACGACTTATGTATCCTCTGGATCGGGAGTAATGATATCGAGGTAGATACAGATCCAAGTGTACTCTGTAACAATATAAGAGAAATCCATTACGCTATCGAGGACGAGTGTGGGGCTACAGTTCATGTCATAAAGTTAGAACCCCGCTTCTACACGGGAGAATTTCCTGTCAATTCCCATCAGTATCATAAAATTCAAGGGGCTGTCAACAGGAAAATCCAACGTACAGTGACAAACAGAACCTCACATTTCAATTCACCTCAGTTCGTAGAATCCCTCTCAGGAGATGGGGTCCACTGGACAAGTGAGGGGAGAGAGAGAGTGGAGGAGAAATTAATTTCCATAATCACGAAACAGCTGGAAGAGGTGTAAGGATACCGCCTACAGCGAAGAGAAAACCGTGTGCGTTCCTGGAGCCAACGGAACACGGGGACCGAACCCCTACCTGTCGCCATAGGCCGTACCACTACACGACATGTCGTCTCCTAAGTTTCCCTACGTAGTAGTCAAAATGGAAGAGGAATCACTAGTGAGGGAGGACCCTAACCCATCTCCGACCACCCCGTCTCTCCTTACCCTCAGACGACCCAACCCTCAGGCGCTTCACGCCCCAAAATGTTCTTGACCAAGCCGCGGGACATTCCGATTCTTGACCTCCCGCAACTCCAGGGCCTTGACGCAACAGCCAGGTTACAAATGTTTTTTGAACTCGTAGAGCAGTGCTGTACCTCCGATGAAGCCAGAATCTAAGTCGCCAAAGGGAGAGTGAGCCCTGAACTGGCCATACTCATTCATAGTAACCAAAAGAACGGGAACATTCATTCCTGGCAATCCTCCCAAAGTTATTTCCGCTCGGAATTCACGGTTGAGGTTATGAGAGTTAACTAAACAAGCCATGCAACATGCCCATGAATTGTCAGGACACCTCGGTCAGAAGAAAACAATTAAGAAGGCCGAGGAAATGTTTTACTGGGCCAGTCTCAAGGTGGATGTATACAATTATGTCAAAGGATGTGTAACTTGTCAGAGGTTTAAAGGAGAGTCAGGACTACAACAACAATGGAAGGAACTGCCGCCCGTGTCAAAACCATTGGAAAGGGTAGGGATCGAGCTAACTGATATATTTGCAGGAAATCACGGTTTCCGTTACGCCTTCACAGTAGTAGACCATTATAGTAGGTTTGTTAGGTTCTTATCCCTTAAAACAAAACACACCACACACATCACACACGCACTATGGCAGTACCTGGCAAACTACGGGACCCCTCGTGGCATCGTGCTGGACAACGGAGGAGAATTCACCAGCAGAGAGTTCCAGCAGTTCTGCCACAAGCACCACATCACCCTGTTCTACACGACTCCCTACCACCCCCAAGGCAACGTCATCACGGAAAGGATGCATCGGACCCTCAAGGCGGTCCTCTCCGCCCTCTGCCAGGGCCACCCTCTTCGTTGGCCCCAACTACTTCAACCCTGCCAGATCTCCATGAAACAGGCGGTGCACACCTCCACGGGGCAACAGCCTTACTTTGCCTTCTTCTCTCGACATCCACCCAGGTTAGTAAGTGCGGCCCTCCCGTCGGTCGACGGCGGAGACGAGGAGATGGCGGAGGCACACGCCCTTATCCGCAGTACCCACCAGCGCATGACAAGACATTACCGCCAAGTCGCCAATCGAAGGCGGGTCAACCAAGCGGTGGAGGTGGGCTCACTGGTATGGGTGAAGAGGGAAACCACGATACCGGGCACCTGCCGGAATCTAAATCCCAGGTGGGATGGGGTTTACCGAGTGGTAGAAAAACTTTTGGATGGGAGCGTGTACGTGATGGAAAGCTTGTTCACAGGCAAAAAGGTGCAACGAGCTGCTGGACAAGTAAAGCCCTACATAGGGGAAGAGGAGTGGCTGGTCGAACCGCCTGACTGTACTTTTGAACCCGGGCCAGAAGACGAACAATTGCCACCGCGAGTGCGCAGACACCCCCGGAGGTTGACTGAGGAGTGTTAATGCTGAATGCCTTAGGATGTATGGGTTTAGGCGTGGGTAAAGGACCTGCGTGTGTGAGCCGGGAGAATTGAGTCCGGGTTACTTCCCCCCCCAACCATATAACTTTCTTTCAGGTGTCTTATCAGCGCGGTCAGGGGTTAGTGTGGGAGTGGACGGGGTATTTTAATTCAGGAGTTCGGTGAGAAAGTCTAACTTGACAACCAACACCATTCGGGGTCAAAGTCAGTATTTCAGGACCTGGCGGGCGCTCCCCAGTTGCTGAGGAATGGATGGGCAGTGCAAGGTTGCGTGTCTGGGTGAATGTTTGTGATCGAAAGACAGGTAGGATGATTGTGCGCCTATTCCCAGGGGGTAACTCGACAGCGAGAATGCTACGGGCGGACTAGTTTGTTCCCCAGCTTGTGACCTCGGTGTGAGGTTGGCTGGGATATTCATGTCCATTCCCATATTTTGCCCAGTTCAGTCAGAGAAACGACCCCCAGGGGTACGTAGGTGCAAATGGACCGACAGGTACCACGAGGGTGTTTCAGAGGGATAGGTCAGCGTAGTCGGCAACTCGGTTCTCACTGACGAAGACAGGCAAAGCCTCCAAGAGGATTTGCACAAAATTTCAGCTTGGTCGGATAGATGGGAGATGCCCTTTAACGTAGACAAGTGCCAGGTCCTTCAAGTTGGAACGAGGAATAAGAAGTTCGAATATGAAATGCGCGGCGTTAAACTCAAAAGCGTTCAATGCGTCAAAGACTTGGGGGTCAAAATCGCGTCAAACCTCAAATTCTCACAGCAATGCATCGATGCAGCAAATAAAGCGAACAGAATGATGGGCTTCATTAAAAGAAACTTTGTATTCAAGAATAAAGATGTAATACTCCCGCTCTACAACAGTTTAGTCAGACCCCACTTGGAATATGCGGTACAGTTTTGGTCTCCCCACCATGCAAAGGATATTGCTAAATTAGAAGGTGTTCAGCGTCGGGCAACGAAATGATCCCTTCCTTGCGCAACAAATCCTACGAAGAAAGGCTTTCTACCCTTAACATGTTCTCTCTTGAGAAACGTCGCCTCCGAGGAAAACTGATCGAATGTTTTAAAATACTTAATGGTTTCACGAATGTAGACAGATCAACATTGTTTATGATCGATGACACTTTGCGCACGAGGAACAATGGCGTAAAACTCAGATGTAGACAAGTAAATTCAGACTGCACCAAATTTTTCTTCACCAACGTTGTAGTGCGAGAATGGAATAAGCTTCCACCGTCAGTGGTCCAGTGTAACACGATTGACTCCTTCAAAAATAAGCTCGACCGTCACTTCCTTCAACTTAATATCAACTAGAGTAGAAATGCAACGTTTTGGAGTCTTCTGATTAATGTAAAATCACTTAGGTTTAAGGACAGACCACCAAGTCTGGACCATGGGGTCTGTGTGGTCTGATTTTCTATGTAAATCTATGTAAATCTCTCTCTCTCTCTCTCTCTCTCTCTCTCTCTCTCTCTCTCTCTCTCTCTCTCTCTCTCTCTCTCTCTCTCTCTCTCTCTCCTAAATAAAGTGAATATTTATTTTTGGATAAACAAAATTGCATAAATAGTTATTAGGGATGGACTCATAGTCTGATAACAATAACAGTATATTAACAAACCTTAAAAAAAATCGGGCATGAAGATTATTATCTACTAATTAAGTTAATAAAATAATGGAGGCGGAAGGGGGAGGATCGAGGCATCAACGCAGGGCAACATGACGGATGGCGGGAAGACCTTGGAGTGGAGTGGCCCTCAGCGGGTCGCTCTTCACTGTGAGGTGAAGCAAGGGGGGTAGGGGGGGGCCGGAACTTAGCCGGTGGGCGGAGCCAGCAATTCTACTCAAAATATTGCATTTCTCGCTCCCAGATCGTCGGCGTAAATGAGCTTGTCTGCCTTATTTCTTGCACATATCATATGTTTTTAGTTATTCAATTGCTGCAGTATATGCACTAAAGATGTATGTACAGGTTTTAAAAGAAAAACATCAGCATTTCCTTGTCTTTATTCCGTAGAAGCTGAGAAGAAATGTTACACACCCGCCTTGATCCCTCACACTTCCTCTGTGTAATGTTCATTATATATTGACCATGGTCTTACTTTGAATGTAGAAGCTTGTAAAGCCTTCTATGTAGAGCGTCTCCTAGATTTGATCAAAACTCAATACGAGTAAACTGTAGGAAGGAGAAAAAAAAATACGCATACGCAAATAATAGCCTATATTTGACTCGACGTCAACCAACCGTGTTACACAATCATGCATGTCATTGTTACATGTATATTAACCAGTAAATGGAGAAAATGTAACATACAGGTCAGGCACCAATTAGAGGAGTTCTGGCCCCCCAAAACTGCCAGTGATCGCTAGCTACTTTAACTAAAACTGAGTCAACTCCTGTTGAAGCTATGAGGACTCGCACACTTTAAAATCTCTCACGTGATAAATCATGATGCACTGTGTCTATATAGTCTACAAGACATTGATCCCAAGTGTTTATGCTAACATTTTTCAGGTGAAGTGGTGAGAAACACTCTACCATTTAGTTATTACAAGCTAAATACTCCCACCTAAGCTTACACCATTCTCGAATTTTTTCTAATCTCCTGCCGCATGTAGGCAGGAGGAAATGAACCATTTTTCTAACAGATTCTACGAAGACTAATGTTTAATCTGGAAAGTACCGAACAGAATCTAGTTAGTAGAGCTTGTGGTAAAGAGATATTTAACAGGCCGAAACCCGGACAGTACCGAAAGGAGCCGCTGAGGGGCCGAACTCACTCTCACCAAAACTTACCAACACAAAGGGCTGTAGCTGTCTAGGACACTGGGGAGAAAGAAACAGTGGAACACCTAATTGTAGAATGTATAGCAACTACGAGAGGCAGAGAGGGGAGTTAGTACCAGAAGAGGTGATGGTGATGAGACGATGAAAACCGACAGGTCAAAAGAAGAAGAAGGTTTGTTTTGGTTTGGAATGCCAAGTCGTATAAATCTATGATCTATCTCCAAGGTATTGTTATGCCGGACGTGTTACTTGGGTTCCGTGTCGCCGTCAGGAGACTCCGTGGGAGGGAGATATGTAAACACTTTGCACAGCTTCTGTAGTTTAATATTCTTCTTTAGTAGTACACTTCACTCGGACTCTTCACTTACCACTAGCTTACTATGACTGGGACTGGCCCTCTCTCGCCCTCTTCTCCTATATATATCCAGAACAGTACAGTCTAGAATATTACAGTATATTTCAGATCATACAAGAACATGTAGCAAAAATATATGCGAGTTGGCAACACTTCCCGCCTGGCGCCTGGCCGCGCCCCGTGGGGCGCGGACGGCTCGCCTTGCTCTCCGCCCCTTTGCTCGTTTCTCTGGGAGCATTCTAGAGGCGTATGGTCGCATGTGGATGCTTCCAGAACAACTCTATACCCCCCTCTTAATTGTGATCGTCCCGATCACACACTTAACTATGTACAAACATAAGAGAATTAATCAAAAACATAATAATCGTCGTATCGCTGTGGACGCCTGCGTTGTCTCTGTCTTCTGTTCGTTGCCTCCTGCGCGTCTGTGCCAGCCCGCTGTAGCTGCCCTTTGTCGCATTGTCGAGCTGAGCAAGGACCTCCAGCGCCGCCCCTTTCAGGCTAGTGGCCAGCTGTACCGCGCACTCTTGGTCATCCCATCCGTTCCGAGCTGCCAACAGCTCAAACTGAGCGCGGTAAGCCTCCCAGGAGACCTTGCCATCAAACTCCTGAGGCTTCTTTCTAACAGGCGAACCCAGCAGACCCATGGGGCTGGCGGAACTTCTTGCGGGGATAAACTCAGGCGAAACAGGGCTCAAACTACCCCGGACTTGCGTAGGAGAAGCATCTTGGGTACAACTAGCCCCTGCAGGCACTGGCTGTCCGTTTCCAGCCAAGCAGTCTTCAAGGGCCTT
Organism: Eriocheir sinensis; assembly: GCF_024679095.1. Taxonomy (NCBI): domain Eukaryota; kingdom Metazoa; phylum Arthropoda; class Malacostraca; order Decapoda; family Varunidae; genus Eriocheir; species Eriocheir sinensis. The sequence goes on along the minus strand of NW_026111172.1, from coordinate 311,314 downwards.
CACTCTGTCACTTACTTCTAGTATTTCTTTGTGTGTCGTCTCGTACCACCTCCATCTCTTGTTGAAGATTTGTGTGTTCTTTCTCCACTTCTATCAGGCGTTGTCCCAAGTTCGTGGTCACATCAGTCATTTCTCTTCGCACTGATTCACTTCCATCTTGTACTGCTTTTAGCTGTAGCTGTAATCCCGTAAAGCGATCTTCTAGCTGTTCTTTGAGTTCTTGGAGTGTTCCTTCTTGTTGTTGCTGTGCTCTTTCTTGTTGTTGCTGTGCTCTTTCTTGTTGTTCTTTGAGTTCTTGGTGTGCTTTTTCTTGTTGTTCCTTGAGTTCTTGGAGTGCTCTTTCTTGTTTCTCCCCCTGTAGTCTCAAGGCTTCCAAAAGTTCAGTCAACATGTCGTCCCTCTGGGCAGCTTGGGAACGAGTCTCCATGGCGAAAAACAAATGCCTACACTCCTGACACCAGTGTTATGCCGGACGTGTTACTTGGGTTCCGTGTCGCCGTCAGGAGACTCCGTGGGAGGGAGATATGTAAACACTTTGCACAGCTTCTGTAGTTTAATATTCTTCTTTAGTAGTACACTTCACTCGGACTCTTCACTTACCACTAGCTTACTATGACTGGGACTGGCCCTCTCTCGCCCTCTTCTCCTATATATATCCAGAACAGTACAGTCTAGAATATTACAGTATATTTCAGATCATACAAGAACATGTAGCAAAAATATATGCGAGTTGGCAACACTTCCCGCCTGGCGCCTGGCCGCGCCCCGTGGGGCGCGGACGGCTCGCCTTGCTCTCCGCCCCTTTGCTCGTTTCTCCGGGAGCCTTCTAGAGGCCTATGGTCGCCGGGGGAAGCTTCCAGCACAACAGTATAAATACATTAATGAACAAGTAAAGTCTGTGTTCGTGATTTATTTACTGCTTTAGTGTATCAAGTGCCTAAAATTGATAGTACAGAAGTTTTTGTAGACCAAAAACAACGAATAATGGTCGTGTATATATATATATATATATATATATATATATATATATATATATATATATATATATATATATATATATATATATATATATATAATTTCATTTATCATAATACCACATCTGTGTAAAGATTATTGAAGAAAAATGTTCTTAATATTCATAACTTTGTTTTGAATTACACTGAGATAAGCAAAAAAAAAATTTATAGTAGATCCACTTTTCTGTACCAAATTATGCTTTCCAGATAATCTGGCATTTTTTTCGAGGGCCTGAACGCCTCTAATTACTGAGAGGGATTTGCTTTTTTTTCTTTTTTCTTTTTTTACAGCTAAGGAGACAGTTCAAGGGGGTAAAGAAAAATATATAAAAAAAAGCCCGCTACTTACTGCTCCTGAATAGAGGTCAAAGGAGTGTCCAAAAAGAGAGGTCAATTTCGGGAGGAGAGGTGTCCAGATACCCTCCTCTTGAAAGAGTTCAAGTCGTAGCCAGGAGGATCTACAGATGAAGGAAGATTGTTCCAGAGTTTACCAGCGTGAGGGATGAAAGAGTGAAGATGCTGGTTGACTCTTGCATAAGGGGTTTGGACAGTATAGGGATGAGCATAAGTAGAAAGTCGTGTGCAGCGGGGCCGCGGGAGGGAGGGAGGCATGCAGTTAGCAAGTTCAGAGGAGCAGTCAGCATGAAAATATCGATAGAAGATAGAAAGAGAGGCAACATGGCGGCGGAATTTGAGAGGTAGAAGACTATCAGTATGAGGAGGAGAGCTGATGAGAAGAGCCTTTGACTCCACTCTGTCAAGGAGAGCCGTGTGGGTGGACCACCCCACACACATGAGATGCATACTCCACACGAGGGCGGACAAGGCCCCTGTAAATGGATAGCAACTGTGCGGGGGAGAAGAACTGGCGGAGACGGTACAGAACGCCCAGCCTCGAGGAAGCTAATTTAGCAAGAGATGAGATATGAAGTTTCCAGTTGAGATTTTGAGTTAAGGATAGACCGAGGATGTTTAGTGTTGAAGAAGGTGATAGCTGAGTGTTGTCAAAGAATAGGGGATAGTTGTTTGGAAGATTGTGTCGAGGGGATCGGTGGAGAAATTGTGTTTTTGAGGCGTTGAAGGACACCAGGTTCCTCTTGCCCCAATCGGAAATAATAGTAAGGTCTGAGGCTAAGCGTTCTGTTACCTCCAGCCTTGAATCGTTAAGCTCCTGTAGGGTGGGTCTTCTATTAAAAGAAGTTGAGTAATGCAGACTGGAGTCATCGGCGTAAGAATGGATAGGACAGTTCGTTTTGGAAAGAAGATCATCAATGAACAACAGAAAGAGAGTGGGAGATAGGACAGAACCCTGTGGGACACCACTGTTAATAGGTTTAGGGGAAGAACAGTGACCGTCTACCACAGCAGAAATAGAACGGTCAGAAAGGAAACTGGAGATAAAGGTACAGAGAGACAGATAGTTACCGTAGGAGGGTAGTTTGGAAAGCAATTAGATTTGTGCCAGACCCTATCAAAAGCTTTTGATATGTCCAGCGCAATAGCAAAAGTTTCACCGAAACGGCTAAGAGAGGATGACCAAGAGTCAGTTAATTAGGAAGGCAAGGAGGTCACCAGTAGAACGCCCCTTGCGGAACCCATACTGGCAATCAGATAGAAGGTCAGAAGTGGAAAGGTACTTTTGAATCTTCCGGTTAAGGATTGATTCAAAAGCTTTAGATAGACAAGAAAGTAAAACTATAGGACGGTAGTCTTAGGGATTGGAACGGTCACCCTTCTTAGGCACAGGCTGTATGAAGGCAATCAAGCAGGAAGGAAAGATAGATCTTGACAGGCAGAGGCGAAAAAGTTTGACCAGGCAGGGTGAAAGCACGGAGGCACAGTTTTTAAGGACAATAGGAGGCACTCCATCAGGTCCATAAGCCCTATGAGGATTGAGGCCAGAGAGGGCATAGAAAACATCATTTTGAAGAATCTTTATAACAGGCATAAAAGAGTCAGAGGGGGGATGAGTAGGAGGAATATGCCCAGAATCGTCCAGAGTGGAGTTTTTAAAAAAAGTTTGAGAGAAGAGTTCAGCCTTAGAGATAGATGAGACGGCAGTGTTGCCGTCAGGACTGAGGGGTGGAGGGAAAGATGAAGAAGTGAAGTTGGAGATGTTTTTGGCTAGATGCCAGAAGTCACGGGAGGAGTTAGAGAAAGCAAGGTTTTGGCATTTTCTATTAATGAAAGAGTTTTTGGTTAATCGGAGAATAGATTTGGCACGATTCCGGGCAGAAATGTAAAGTTCATAGTTAGCATTAGCTCAAAGGCTCTGGTACCTTTTGTGAGCTGCCTCTCTATCATTGACAGCACGAGAACAAGCGTGATTAAACCAAGGCTTTTTAGCGTGAGGAGTAGAGAAAGTATACGTGGAATGTATGCCTCCAATCCAGACAATCACCTCTGTGATGCGCTGAGCACACACAGAGGGGTCTCCATCCTGGAAGCAGTAATCATTCAACGGGAAATCGGAAAAGTACATCCTCAGGTCGTCCCACCGAGCTGAAGCAAAATGCCAGAAGCATCGCCTCTTCGGTGGGTCCAGAGGGTGTACAGGAGCGATAGGACAGAATACAGAAATAAGATTGTGATCGGAGGAGCCCCACGGAGAGAACAGTTTGACAGAATAAGCAGAAGGGTGTTTTTAGGGAGATAAATGGTTGTGGAGTGGTGGAGATGGCTTGATCACCAGAGATTAAAAATAAAGACTTACAAAAGTGGAATAAATAATTGAAGATAACTCCTGTAAGAGAGAGAGAGAGAGAGAATGAGAATGAGAGAGAATGAAAAGGAGGGAGAATGTTTATGAGAATAAGACTGAGAATGAGAGATCGAATGAAAATGAGAATGAGAGAGAGGTAATGTGAGAATGAGAATGAAGAGAGAATAAGAATGAAAGAGAATGAGAGAGAGAATGAGAGAGAATGAGAATTTAATGAGAGAGAGAGAATGAGAAAGAGAAAAGGAGTAAAAATAAGAATGAGAGAGAATGAGAATGAGAGAGAATAAGAATGAGAAAGAATGAGAATGAGAGAGAAAATGGGAATGAGAATGAGAGAGAATGAGAATGAGTGAGAGAATGAGAATGAGGGAGAATGATAATGATAATGAGAATGAGAGAGGTAATGAGTATGAGAGAGAGAGAGAGAGAGAGAGAGAGAGAGAGAGAGTATATTAAAAGAAGAAGAAAAAGACAGCAAGCTTGAAGGCAAACGAAAAAATAAGGGAAGGTAAAGATGGAGAGAAAATAAAAGAAAATTAGAGAAAGAAAGAATGCAACAACCCAGTATGAGATGAAGATAGAAAAAGAGCAAGTCGCGCCTGTATTGCCAGCCGCGAATTGCTAGGTGTAAATTTTAGGTGCTATCACACGGACATTTTCTGGTGTCTTATATTGGCATCTATATATAGCCGCTGGTACCGGTGGCAAGGAGCGCTCTTCCTATTATACGCGCAACTGATGTTTTTGGCCTCAGCACAGATCAAAACAAGCTGGATGCTAAACATATATCGAGTATAAGAAAATAAAAAAAAAAAACAGGATTTACCTGGCGTTACAGGTCCCATGTTGGGATACTCCTTCAGAGCTTCGATCTGCTAATATCTTGAAAACTTCTCTCTACATATTTCTCTTCGAATAGTTTTCATCCCTGGTGTCCTGTTATAGTAGGATATCAATGTATTATTATTATTATTATTATTTAATATCACCACAAAATAGGCATACAATTGTCAATGGAAAAAACCACGACAGATAGATCACGCCACCTTATAGGAATGTCGTCCGTCAGGATTTACCGTCTCAGTTTTGTATACTTCGCACTTCGATGGTGCGCAGAGGTCACCTTGACGTACGTGACCAATTGTAACAATTATTTTCCAACCTGTAACTCGTGACTCCTTCACGAGAGTCCGACTGACACACAACGACAGCCACTCTCGCTCCGACGCTCCTGTACATAGGCTACGAATATATTCACCTTAAGGAAGCTGAAGTCTTAATCAACGCCCTTTAAACGCCCCCCGACAAGCCCGCTACATTTGGTTGGCAGCGGTGACCACCGCGCCTGTGCCTTCGCTACCTCGTTCACCTCCAAGCTCCAAGCCACGAGAACTCACCAACAAACTCCGGGGACAGGCGTACAAGGAAAGAAGGAGTCACAACACAGCCGTCCGCGGCAACGCACCAGCCGTCCGCGGCAACTCACCAGGCGCCAGCTACGAGCACCTCACAAGGCGCCGGCTACAAGCAACTCACCAGGCGCCGGCTACAAGCAACTCACCAGGCGCCAGCTCCAAGCAACTCTACCGGCGTCAAGCTACAAGCCCCGAGCACACCCGCGGCAACTCTACAGGCGTCAAGCCTACAAGCCTCGAGCCACCAACAGGCCTACGCAGCCGAAAGCGAGGGCCACAATCTACAAGCCGCTCCCCCGCTTCAAGCCAGCACTGCTACGAGCACTGCAAGCCACTCCACGATACGGCAGAAGTATTCACACCAGCAAGGAGGAGGCACGCCCCGCTGACCTTGGAACACCCTACATGCCCCTCGCACCACAGCTGGCGGCAACACCGCCGCTGCCGGGAGCATCGGCCCAAACCTCTTCCGGCAAACAGTCAGCAAGGGTACCCGCGGACATCTCCCGGTGACTGCAAGCTGTTACCACTACCGTTTCCTGCAAGGCGTCTTCTCAAGAGGTTACACACCCAAGTCGTCTTATATGCCACCGCTGCCCATCTCTTAATATAACAAGAACGCCGCGGCCGTCATACGTCTGGCGGCAGTGTACCGGCACCCATTCGCGGCCGCTCAATTCGCTGGGTCAGCAGTTTCCAGCAGCCATTACGAGTCCTAAGATGTCCGCCCTTCCCTCACCTCTCACCGCCGCTGTAGCCGTGGCCGAGGTTTCCTGACGCGCCTCCAACGACTGCACGTACCCCAGGGCATCACAAACCTTCGCCCTCTCCACTACATCAGCTGATTAATCTTGGTATTTGTGGATATTCCCTTCTTGTCAAAATATGCCGGCTCGGCTTATTTCATTATTGTTCCGTGCAGAGGCACGACCTTTTTTATTTCTGTGTTCCTAACACTGTTAATCAGTCATAATTGTGAGAGTAACGTTCATTCGCATACGATATTGATTCTTTCTTTTTGTTTGCTAGCGAGTATATTGAATATAGTGTGAGTTCCCTGATCAAAGTTAATCTTCATCAGTGTGCCCTGCCTCCGTTTTCTTTTCGCCGCTCGAGAGAAAACGTGAGCTTCAATGGCATACTCACTTAAAATACCACAGTGTTTATAAAGTTATTTTTTCCATATACCCATAACATTATGGCATTCCTTTATAACCTTAACTTCTATTACGTCTAAACAGGCACCTTGCTAGCCATTCTTTCTTGCCATTTTAGGGTTTCGGCGCAAACTATTAATTCATACACGTTCCGTTTATTGGTTAATATTTACAGCTATCAACATATGCTCCTATTTTGTAAATGATTTACACCATAGTATGAACAAAGACACTCTCGCTAAACTCGGCGACACCTTTAAACAGTTGGCTCGTCCTTCAAGTGAGGAGGAATGGGAGCAAGGTGCAAACACCGGTGATTTAAATGTGGTAAATTTGCGATCGGGGGCTACGTATTCTTCCCTCCCAAGGGAAAGCGCCCCTTCACCGCCGGGTACGTCTGAATACTTAACCCCCACTCAGCCGATCAAAATGCCTGGCGATCCACCTCCCCCCCTCCTCCCGGGACCCCACCCCACTTCCCCCCGCCCCCGATTCGGGTCATTCCAACTCACGCCAGTATTCGACAATTCTCGGGAGGCGAGACCGACTTTTCGGAGAGACAGTTCCTAGATCTGTGTGAGTCTGCCATCGTAAATACCTCCATTACTGAAGATCATGATAAAATCGCTTTCATTCGGTCACGGTTACTTCCAGGCTCTCGGGCACTGAATTTGATGCAGTCCTCAGCGTTCGCTTCGGGGGACATTGGTGTAAACTATGAGGTTTTTAAAGGGAATTTCATAAAAATCTTCGGGGGCGGGAGTAAACCAAGCATCGTTAGACAGATGGCACACACGGTTGAGTCCCTCCAAAAAAATTCCTCAACAAAGCCGATTTGGGACGCCATGATTGAGGCAAATCAGCTGGCGGTTGACTGTGTCAAGAGCCTAGAAAACGCGTTTTGGCTTCCAGGGGGCTGTATGCAAAAGCACCAGGTGAAGACAGCTTTCGAGTTGTTTTTTTACTTATTTCATATTTCAGAGAAGAACCGCCGTTCTCCCCTTCCTTTGGCCTTCAAACCGAGCGTGAAGTTGGTTGACTTCGTCTCAGAGTTAGAAGTCAAGGTTCAGGAACACCCTCACCATCAACCCCTCGCATCAGCCGCAGCATTGCAAGCACAAAGTAAGGCATCTCTCACCTGTAGTTTTTGCAAACAATCAGGACATTCTGAACATTCTTGCTTCGCGAAACGTAGGGAATCAACACATTCAAGACAGGGCTCAGATAGGAGATCAGGAGGTTACAGGGGCGGGCATCATTCATCACACAGGAACCCTAGGCCAAACCATCAGCGGAAGGCTGCCTTTTGCCTTATCCACGGGAATTGTTTTCATGATTCAGACAGTTGTTCTGCAATACAAAAGGCCAAGGAGGAACAGAAGTACAAGTCCTCGGCGGACAGTAAACCACACTCCTCTTCTCAGATTAAAAAGACATGACTTCGTGACAGCCCCAAGGCGTACATCCAAGTGTCCCTTCAGGACAATACTAATTGGGAGCAACTTGACTCCGTCATTGCCGCCTTGGGATGGACAAGCATAATTGCCCTCCCTTGAAAGGTGGGCAAAATTTCACTCACCTTAGCGGTTGACACAGGTGCGACAGTCAGTGTCATCTCCGACTCTGCTTACAGGTCACTGACACGACAGGCGAGTGGGGAAAATTGGCCGCTCCAAGAGAACGACCTGAATGTGGTAGGCGTGACGGGCACCACTTTGGGAATCCTTGGGCGAGTACCACTAACATTCAGCTTTCATGAAAATGTATGTCCCTTTCGAGATCTCTTTTATATCTCTAGCAGGTTTGCCTTACCTGTGGATGGGATCTTAGGATTAAACGCCATGAAAGACCTGCACATAACCATAAACCCTGAAAGCAACGCGATCGTGTATCAAGGCCGACGCATACAGGGGATGGTAAATCCATCGACTCTGTCACCTGTAATCCCGCCCTCAGAGGGGGAAAATGACCAACCCACCACAGACTCAAGGACTGCCACCGCCCAAGTGTCACCTCTTACGGTCAAACCACACGAAAACATTGCAGACTTGTGGCGGACAGTAACGGCAGTCGTAGGAGGTCCTCAAATAGTTCCGGATCGTGCTGCAAAACTTGTTAAAATCCGTTTGCCTAACGCCCCTCCAACGGGCAGTGATGTGTGTATCGACGGAGATCCTCACATACACCGCGTGACGGTGGAGGTAACTCTTGCGACAGTCAAGGAGGGAGGTTTTGCAGAGGCATTGGTAATAAACACGTCTGGATCCCCTGTATCCTTAAAACACGGTGTTAGATTATGCCAGTGTCTAGTGTATGGGAGAAATGTCGCCCCGGAACCAGCTGAATACCCTTCAGCCCAAGTCTCAGGCATAACCTCGGCGTGTCAGGCTTCTCCCGAACAAGACACAGCTAATTTAGAGGCATTCCTAAAAGTTGCACACTATTCCGAAATTAAGCCAACCTTAGTCCAGCTCCTGGAACATTATAGGGGGGCGCTTGCTCTACCAGGCGAGCCGCTTGGAGTTACGCAGTGTGCTGAACACCACATTAAGTTAAAACCCAATACAAATCCTGTATATATCAATGCGTACAAGCTCCCCCACAGTCAGAGGGAGGTCGTGCAACAACTTATCTCTGAAATGTTAGAACAAGGTGTAATCAAAGAATCGATTTCCCCGTGGAATTCACCCTTGTTTCTGGTTCCAAAGAAAGACGGTTCTTATCGTCCTGTGATTGATTCCCGGCGTGTGAACACCGCGACCGTGGATGATAATTTTCCGCTTCCCGTTCTTAGAGATCTTCTGATGTGTCTCGGTAGAGGAAATAAAGTCTTTACGAGTCTTGATCTGGTCAGTGGCTACTGGCAACTGCCCATGGCCCCCGAGTCACGTGAAATAACGGCTTTCAGCACGCCTCATGGCCACTATGAGTGGACGAGGATGCCGTTCGGGCTCAAAGGAGCTCCCTTGACCTTCCAAAGGACAATGAACAGTATTTTTGGGGACTTGCTGGGCAACTCTGTCTATGTGTATTTAGACGACATCATCATAGCAAGTATAAAGACATGCATGCACACATGGAAACACTAATAGCATTTTCCATTTAGCGTAACCCGTTTCTGGGTCGTGATCTGTAGAGTCCCTCATTGAGTCCCGACAACCTAAGATTTGGACGCCATTATTGGCCCTGTGTTTTCGCCGCGCTTTTCAAACACTAGCACACGGTCTCGCGGCGAAGACAGGGCCAATAATATGGCGTCCAAATCTTAGGCTGTCGGGACTCTATCTACCAAGGGACTCTACAGATCATGACCCAGAAACGGGTTACGCTAAATGGAAAAGGCTATAAAAGCAGTCCTACAGAGACTTCAAAAGGTCGGATTAAAGCTCAAAATCACCCGGTGGCAAGGAGCGCTCTTCCTATTATACGCGCAACTGATGTGTTTGGCCTCAGCACAGATCAAAACAAGCTGGATGCTAAACATATATCGAGTATAAAAAATATAAAAAATAAACAGGATTTACCTCGCGTTACAGGTCCCATGTTGGGATACTCCTTCAGAGCTTCGATCTGCTAATATCTTGAAAACTTCTCTCTATATATTTCTCTTCGAATAGTTTTCATCCCTGGTGTCCCACAGACACTTGTTTTCCCGATAGAGCATCCTTGGACCAAATAATTTGCTCCATGGCTAGACAGTGCCCACACAACAGCTTAAAGTGTAAACAAAGACGCCAGTATTGGCTTCAAGATGACGATAAATGGAGTCTCGTGATTGGCGGCGTCTATAGCCACCAATACTAGCGTCAAGAAGCCCATATTGGCGGCAAGATGCCAGTAAAGCTGCCCGTGTGATATAACAACTTAAAGCCGCCTTTAGAGGGGGTGCGTAGATCGACTCGGTCACAGCCCGGGATCGAGGTGGTGCGTGGCCTGAAAAGCTTCAATATGAGTCCATCCATAATAACTATATATGCTATTTTTTATCGAAAATATATATTCACTTCATTCAGGAGAGAGAGAGAGAGAGAGAGAGAGAGCTTTACATAGATATACATATATATAGAAGATCAGACCACACAGACCCCATGGTCCAGACTAGGTGGTCTTTCCTTAAACCTAAGTGATTCTTCATCAATCAGATGGCTCCAAAACGTTGCATTTCAACTCTAGTTAATATTAAGTTGAAGGAAGTGACGGTCGAGCTTGTTTTTGAAGGAGTCAATCGTGTTACACTGGACCACTGACAGTGGGAGCTTATTCCATTCTCGCACTACAACGTTGGTGAAGAAAAATTTGGTGCAGTCTGAATTTACTTGTCTACATTTGAGTTTTACGCCATTGTTCCTCGTACGCAAAGTGTCATCGATCATAAACAATGTTGATCTATGTCTACATTCGTGAAACCATTCGATCAGTTTTCCTCGGAGGCGACGTTTCTCAGGAGAGAACATGTTAAGGGTGGAAAGCCTTTCTTCGTAAGATTTGTTGCGCAAGGAAGGGATAATTTTTGTTGCCCGACGCTGAACACCTTCTAATTTAGCAATGTTCTTTGCATGGAGGGGAGATCAAAACTGTACCGCATATTCCAAGTGGGGTCTGACTAAACTATTGTAGAGTGGAAGTATTACGTCATTTTTCATGAATAAAAAGTTTCTTTTAATGAAGCCCAACATTTTGTTTGCTTTATTTGCTGCATCGATACATTGCTGTGAGAATTTGAGGTTTAATTGACGCGCAATTTTGACTCCCAAGTCCTTAACGCATTGAATGCTTTTGAGTTTAACGCCGCGCATTTCGTAATCGAACTTCTTATTCCTTGTTCCAACTTGAAGGACCTGGCACTTGTCTACGTTAAAAGGCATCTCCCATCTATCCGACCAAGCTGAAATTTTGTGCAAATCCTCTTGGAGGCTTTGCCTGTCTTCGTCAGTGTGAACCGAGTTACCATTCTTTGTGTTGTCTGCAAAATTACTAATGCGATTAATGAGTCCAACATCGACATCGTTGATGTAAATAATGAAGAGCACTGGGCCAAGAACCGAGCCCTGAGGGACGCCACTAGTGACCGGCGCCCACTCTGAGTTAAATCCGTCAATCACCACTCTGTTGTCTGTTGCTCAACCAATTCGCGATCCGTTGGTTTACTTGACCGTCAATACCAATTTGCTTTAGTTTATAAAGTAATTTGTAATGTGGGACTTTATCAAATGCTTTCTGGAAATCAAGATAGACTACGTCCAGTGATTTGGTTACATGGAGAGAGAGAGAGAGAGAGAGAGAATATCCATAAGAGATATCCACTCAGCAGGCACTCAGTCAGCAATATTCAGCGCACAATCGGAACGTCCATCCGCTCCCACGTCACTCACTAGCTCACTCCTACTAATAATATAATTGTAAGAAGAAGAAGAGCTAGGATGTGTGTGTGTGTGTGTGTGTGTGTTTGTACTGTGATAGCCTAATAATGGACCGTATTGGCTATACAGGCAGCGCCACACATAGCCAGTCGGTGAACTCAAAGCAGTACTTTCCATAGAACTCAAGTTATGTACTAGAGAGCGTCTGAGGCTGCCTCCAGCATACATTAAGGCATTGGTGCCGCCACCGCTCTAAGCCAACGACTGCACACACTTCACTCCTACTCGATTTCCTGACTCTACTATTTGACACGGAGAAAAACTGAAATCGGGTAGGACCGTAGGACTAGTGCTGTGTGTGCAATCATCGGCTTGGGGCGACGGCGGCATCATGGCCGTGTATCCCTGAGACAGCCTCTACCGCACTCTAGTCTATAGCTTGAACTCTATGGCGAGCGGTAGAATATCGAAAAATACAACTTCGTCAAATGTGGAATTGTTAAACGCTCACTATGAATATACGTTCGAATATTTACCCATGTAACACGCATTTTTTAATCCAGAACCTTATGAAATTTTGAACGTAACACGACTGTTCTGACACATACCCGATCGACCGTGTTGTTTTCTTGAGATAATGGCAACACTGGCTTGTCGGCGCCGCCAGCTGTTGAGTTGATCAGCTGTTCCGTGCGTGGTGCTGGAGGCTGACGTGTGGGAATGCTAGGATGATCAGTGCTTTTCGATTTACTTCACTCACTAGATATTTATTGACAGGGAAAAGAATGGCACTGTTCAGAGAAGGAATTACCTCCGCTGATTTGGCGCAGGAAACGAAAAACATGTCCATAGACATTGGAGGTGAGTATATTGTTTCCCAGTGGTCCATGCATGGAGGGTGGAGTGGCTGTGAGGCGCGCGGTCAGTACTGTCTTGGGTGAGCCCACCGCTCTCCCCCGTCCGCCATATTGTTGTAGGGACTGTCACTTCAGTAGCACTTTTTTTTTTTACCTCATTTTACACTGTTTATACTTACTTATAATATGGAGGCGCGTCAAATGAAACTACAGAGTTACTGCTACCCATATATTGCATGCCAACAGGTCCTTCTGACTAGGTCTTATATATTATACACAATCACATTCCACTAAATAGTACTAATTTATTCATCCTGGCTCTACTTTTGGCGCCTTTAAGGGATATTAGTCATGCAGTAAACTGTCTGGGTGCATATCTGTGCCTGACCTGCAGACAGGTCTCGCCTACAGCCTTGATCAGTAACACAAGATGATTATGTAACAGCCCCGGGTTCGACCCCTGGTCATCACGTGTTGAAAAATAAAAAAAGGGAGGAAGAGGAAGAATAGTGACGCTATTATTCCTCAACCTCACAGAGAGTGTACAGCTGGGTTCGATTCCCTGCTGTTCCCTCTCTGTAGCTGCCACCAGGAGGTTGTAATATGGCACAACCCCCAAAACCTATAAGCGAGGAACGGCAGTTCTATGAACCAGGTGGGACGGAACTAAACTAACTGGTTAGTCCCCAGACTCTCCCTGCCCTGGCAGGCCAGGTAACACTTGACCTTAACAACTGTCCCACCTGGTAGATAGTGTCCGTCGCTCCCCAGCTTACTATGGGTTGTTCCTTGAGGTAGAAGGTATCCTCAGTCCAAAGTTTGGTAGTGTGGGGTCGTGGTTACCTTCGGAGGTCGTGGCCGGGGAGATTGCGAGACTGCACCGTAGGCTAGGAAGGCTGTATACATTAATACAGGACATAGGCAGAATACAATTTATTGGTTTGTTTCCCAAGTTCCCTTCCCCCTAACAATAATCCTCACTCCCGATGGGAGTGTAGCAGGTTTCGGTTAATACAAAATTGAAGACCTCCCCCCCCCACCCTAACAGTAATCCTCACTCCCGAGTGGAGTGTAGCATGTTTGGTTAATACAAAATGAGAATTTGAATACACAGCTCAAAATATCCACCACACAAAACCCCCTACCTAATAGTATAACTGAGGCTATGGAGCTGGAGTCATAGGCGTAAGCCTCTTCCAGAAAAGTCGTCTATGGTTCTATGGTTCTAACCATATCCTCACTAGACGAGGGAAGTGTAGCATGTTTTGGTTACAAACGTGAAAACCTTTCTTCTAATCCCTAACATTCTTATCGATAAATGCTACACACGAGAGAGATGAACATATGTAGGTATATATCACAGGGCTACCGCCCGATTGGCTAGACACTCCGATTTCAACTTCCTGTATCGGCGTGCACACACAAAAAAAAACACTCATGAAAAAAATAGGAAAAGAGTTTAGTATGAGGGAAAGATCAGACTGTTACAGCTAACTGTTAGCCCCTCGTCCACGCAGCGGGTGCCCCTTACCCATTTGACACAATTTCCTCGGCTGGTGGAGGCCTGAGAGATGCCTGAGAGCTATACAATATGCTGTGGTGCCGTGCCTAAAGGGGGTGTTTTGGAGCCGTTTACTCCCATCACAAGCCTGCTGGTCTCGGGGGCGGCAGGGACTGGAGTGTCTCGCCCTTACCTTTGCTCAGTTCAGGCACTCATGACTGAGGGCATGACCCTTGTTAACCACTGCCGACTCTCAATTGGGCGGCTTCAAGATGGCGGGCACTCGCCTTCCCTACCCCTGGACACCGGCCTTCAGCTGTCTCTCGCCACCTGTGCCATGCAGGAAGGTTAAAGTCCAGAATGAATCACTAATGAACGTCGGCTAGGGCTATCTCTCACTCCCAGGCAGTCGTACTCTAGCGAGCTGTGAGCTTACCTGTGCCATGCGGGAAGGTTAAAGTCCAGAATGAATCATGCCAGCCAGAGCGGTTGCCTCGCTACCTTTCCCTCTGACGTGGCCTTCCCCAGGTTCCAACACCTTCCCTTCTCGCCTTTCAGCTTGGTACATTAATCTATCCTTCCTCTGCCTTTCTGAGCTTGTCTTTTTGTGTGTTAATTCTAAACTTAATTTTCCCTTATTTTCTAAGACGCAATGTATAAATATATATAAAAATATATGGATACGAGTGGATTTATATCGGGTGCCAACCCAAGCTGTGGTTCGTATTTCTCGTTCTCTTCCCTTACCTACTTATAACATATTAACCGCTACGGGTATTGTTTCGGCTGAGGAGAAACTGGATCCGGTAAATAATCATGGCCATGTACGAGGGGGTATTCCCAGCTGGCTTTTAACTGGCTTCCGCAGTGTTGGTATGCCGGCGGGTATATTACAATAGTGTCACCCCCCTTAAGATCCTAGTTTCTCCCGAAGCCTAATACCTTCCTTCCCCTAAGGCACTATGTTATTATACTTCGGATATCATTAATCAACCAACTCTACCCCCCTCCTCCTATCAGGCGTCCGTGTGGCACAGAGACAGTGACTTAGCACCGCCCCATGATTTCAAAAATACAACACCTACCCTAACACGGTAGTACCATAATACGACAAGGGCCTGCACAACCCAACGGCTACCCTTGGGCCTACTTCCTATGGGTATTCTATAATAGAATCCCATTTCCTGCTTAAATAAAAGCAAAGATGCCTCACCTGGCATGGCTTGATTATCTGTCATGGGTCCACTGCCCCAGCCTTCCTCTTAGTAACCTGGCTACAGGTAAGGAGTGTCAGACGAGACTAGCCTCCCTCGCTCTCGTTCCTAAAATTAAACACAGTGCACCCTTGACCTTACATAACCAACAAAAATTGTAACAAAATACACTTACAAATCAAAACACAAAATAGAAATAATCCTCACATATACAAAAACAAAACACATAAATCGGTTCATACACCCACTCACATTTTCGCCATCCGTTTCCGCAGCAAGGCGTGCATAAGTTTAGTTCAGTGCCTAGGAAGTCCTGAAGTGAATGTCCCCGTACCAGATTTGGTCGACTGTAAGCTGCGTGCTGTCGCACGACTTATAATTAAAACAGTAGATTTCATGACATTAATAAATCGAGGCGGACGGAAGTTTCACCCTAATACAAATGTCACATTCGTGGATACACTACCACTAGTGAATTAGTATTACTCTTTCTCTGGGAACTTCGGCTTCACCCTTGCTTAACCCCAGCTCATTCCAAACCAACTGCATGTGCCCAGGTTTGCCTGACATTGATGTAGGTGGTTGAGAATATAATCTTCCATTACTTACAATACAATACGGTAGATAACATAGAACGCTAGATACCTTTAGGGCGAACGATACTATTCTTCCAAAACATCCTGTTCATTTTTATGGTTAAGAAAGGGGAAGTATAATCATCACATAAATCTTGGAGGGAAACGCATTGGGGAGGTTAATGAGTATGGGCTCGATCCCACTTTACCGTCAGTCCCCGGGGACGTTCTGGTATTTCATTAGCATCTCCAAAGGTGGGTTTTCCTTACAGTAATTACTTCTCAACACTCCCTTTCCTTACTACTTACAACCCATAATCTAAAACATTGGTTACATCCTTATCTTTCTTTCCAGCAATCCTACCTCCTACAGCTTAGGTTAACATCCAACTCCCTCAACACTTCAATATATCTGCGTGGCAGTCTACGGACTCTAGGGGGTGATGGCTCTTCCTCTTCTTCCTCCTCAGAAAGATTTATCTCCTGCGCCCCCACTAACCACTCTTCCGACCCATTGTACGGTTTTACCTTTTCCGCGGCCCTCTGAATCTCCTGTCCAGTAAACACATTGGTCAACATGTATGCACCACCATTTCTCATAACTTCCACAACCCAGTATGGTCCTTTCCACTTCACATTTAATTTTCTACTAGTGTTTGGATGTGTTACTTCCACTCTAACCCATACAAGGGTACCTGCTTCCACCTTTTGGTTCTTACGTGTTCCATTCGCGACTGCTCTGTATCTGCGAGCCATTTTCTGGTGAGTTTCTTTGATTATCTCGATACTTTCCTCACTCGCTTCCGTGTCCGGTAAATCACTACTAATCAAGCAAGGGGGGGGGGGGGGGGTCGTGAAAAGAACGCATAATAAGGGGAGACACCAGTGGTTGTGTGTACGGCTGTGTTCAATATGGATTGACACTGTAACAATAGTTTTGGCCACCTTAATGGGTACCCTTGACATAGACAGGCTAACACACTTTTCATGGTGCGGTGCATACGTTCCGTAATACTGTTTCCTTGAGGGTGGTACGGGGTCGTCAGAGCGGCCGTGATTTTATATCTGCCACACAGGTCTTGAAAACTTTGAGCGGTAAACTCCTTCCCATTATCAGTCAACACGGTTTTTGGGGTTCCGAAATCCAGGATACAATTTTTAAACCCTTCACACACGCCATCCGTATGTTTGGTTTTAAGGGGATAAAATTTTACATAACGGGAATAATGATCACAGATGGTTAATACATATCGGTACTCCTGGGCTCCAGCAACCATGTCAGTCAGATCGAGGCTAACTCTCTCCAGTGGCTTTTCCACTGGGGGGAGCTCTTGCCACTGTTGCTGTAGTCCAGTAGTGCCTTTATACTGTTGACATGTTAGACAATTTCTCACATACATGATTACATCCACTTTCATGTTTTGCCAGTAGTACAGGCCCTGTACCTTGGCCAATGTCTTCTCGATCCCTAGGTGTCCCACCTGAGCATGGGTCTGTTCTAGAGCTTGTTGTTTAAGATTCGTTGGGACAACTAGGCAAAACTGTTCACTTCCATCTTTTTTTGTAATGGTATAATATAAAACCCTTTCCCATACCACAAACTGATTTAAGGTGCTACGTGAGAAATTCCTCCTGGGCACATTTCCTCCCTCTAAATACTCTATCATCTGAACCCACCGGCCTTCTTCTAATTGCAAGGTTCTGATTTCCTCCTTAGTCTTTCCTAAGATGGTGTCTGCTGGTGGTGGAGGTATTAATAGCACCGGGCGCAAAAGTTGGTCGGCCACATTATTATATTTCCCCTTTATGTACTGAATTTTATAGCTATACTCTCTCATTTCCAAGATCCACCTGTTCATTCTGGGAGATTTTGTTTTCCTTTTGAATATACTAACTAGGGGTTGATGGTCCGTTATGATAGTGAATTTGGTCCCCCATAAATAATGATGGAACTGTCAACAGGTGAGGACGACCGCGAGAGCCTCGCGATCCACAGTAGCGTATCTAATTTCTGTGGGCTTTAGCTTCCTTGAAAAATATCCTATGGCTCTATTGGTGCCGTCTGGTGCTATCTGACTTAGTACTCCTCCTACATGGGTATTGCTGGCGTCGGTGGTGACATAAAATGGTTTGGTTACATCAGCTCTCACCAGTATAGGGGCCTGCATAAGTTTCTCCTTCATTTGCTCAAAGGCCTTTTGACATTTCTGTGTCCATAGGAAGGGTGTTTTTCTGGTTAAGTCTGTTAGAGGGGCGGTAATTTCTGCATAGCTCGGTACATGTTTCCTATAAAACCCGCACATGCCGAGGAATCTTCTCACCTCCCTGATGTTGCTTGGGGGTTTTTGGGCCACTATGGCCTCGATATTGGCGGGATCTGGTTGACATCCCTTTTCGGACAGGATGTGCCCCAAGAATTTTACTTGTCTTTGCCCAAATTTGCTTTTACTAATATTAACCTTAACCCCTTTTTCTCTGAGGGTGTTGAAGAGCTGGCTTAACCGTTCCACCAAGGTCTGGAAATCTGGCCCAAAAATAACTATGTCATCTAAGTAGTTCTTTACCCATCCTTGCTTGATTAGTGGAGTTAATACCTGGGCAATTTGTCTGGAGAAGATGGCTGGGCTACAGCTCAACCCGAAGGGGAGTCTTTTAAAGCGGTATAAGGACACTCCATCACTGAAGGTGGTTAGATCTCTGCTGTTTTCCTCCAGCTCTACTTGAAAATATGCCTCTTTGAGATCGAGGGTAGCATAGTATTTGTTGCCTGACGCAACCTCTACTAGTTCTTCTAGACGTGGTAATGGGTATATGTCCGTAGCTAAGTGTTTGTTTACCCCTCGATAATCTAAACACATCCTATTGGAGTCGTCTGGTTTTGATACCAAGACGATAGGGCTCAACCAGGCTGCTGTAGAGGGCTCGATCACCCCCTTCTCTTCCATGTCCCCTACTAATTTCTCTATAATTGCTTTGGCCTTCTCAGGATATCTATACTTGGGTCCTCTAACCGGAATAGGGTTTTCTACTGCAATCTTTACCGGTGGAGTTCTTATTTTCCCGATCTCTGAGGGGTGAAAAATGAATAGTTCGTTATTTTCCTGAATGACATGAAAAAGGACCTTCTTTTTCCTCCTCCGAAAGATGGCTGAAATCTTGGAGGGCTAACAGGGATTTCAGTTTGTCTTCTCGTCTACCCTTTTCCCTGGGGTGGTCAGCATGGGGGAGCAAATCATTCTTGATACTAACGTTTGTGTGAACCTTATTCTCAGCCACATCTGGGCCTTTACCTGGTGAGTTAAGCTCTTCTATTACTTGTACAGGTTTGTATGAGTCGACGTAGGTACCTTTTCGGAAAATCTGGTGGGTTTTGTTTGGATTATATAGGGGAACAAACACCTGTCACTCTGCAGACAAAATCGTGCCTAGGAGTGTGATGAGGGGATACCAGCAAAATGGTTCCCGGAAGCTCAGATACCAGCTACGGGTATTGTTTCGGCTGAGGAGAAACTGGATCCAGTAAATAATCATGGCCATGTACGAGGGGGTATTCCCAATTTTCCCAGCTGGCTTTTAACTGGCTTCCGCGGTGTTGGTATGCCGGCAGGTATGTTACAATTAGTGAACGGATCACTGTCTAACATGTGTTGTGCCAAGCTGGAGAAGACAGCCCTCTCCTGGAACTCAGACAGTACCGTACAAGTGTTACAATGTTGTGCCAAGCATGTGTTGACAACTTTGCATATGGTTGGTTACTATACTGTAAAACTTTCTCTCTGAATTTTCGGTAAAATTCTAGTGTTTGCCCATACTCCCCCCTCCCCCCATACAAGCCTGGGGACCTGGTGGGAACACGGGGTTTCGGATGGGGGACACAAAATCCGTCGCAATCGCATATTTTTTTAGTGGGGGGGGGGGAGGATTTCTGCCTCCCACCACCACTTAAGTAAGCGTTTGCGACGAATTTAGTGTTTCCCATACGGAAACCACGCACTCACTGGATCCCCAAGCTTGTTGTGGGAGAAAAGCGTAGAGAACCCACCAAACGAGGCTCACCTCACCATCTGGTGTGGCACCGGAGGCCATCTGCGCTCACATAAACCGCCTCACCACACTCATGCCCTCTCTCTAGTAGGTTGTCACCTCATCGCAAGGTTTCTGTCTTCCAAGTAGAGTCCGTGGCACCAAACACAGTGTATCTTCATTGTTTATCACTGACAAGCTGTGGGTTCTACAGCAAGTACAGGCTCTCGAACCTCCTGCCCGAGCTGTTGGAACACGTGAATCCTTACTGACCGCATTTTGAATCTGCTTCATGGGTTCGTATTCCCAGTATACAAGGTGTTGTGGATATTGACTCCGCGCCTCCAGAATAGGATAATACGCCTCCATATGTCATAGTTAAAAAAACAAAGTATACTTAAAAGTAAAGAAGCCGAATTAATCCCCTTCCCCCAACGATCTTGGAGGACCCGTGTGAAGTCGGGGTATTTGGGGTGGGGGAGCATATTTAAACTACTACAACTGAACTTTACGACCTGCTAACGGGGGGGCCTTGCCCCCATCGACCCCCCTGCTAACCAAGGGGGGCTATGCCCCCCCCCCCCTCTTACAGTACCCCAACCGAACTTTATGACCTAACAGCTAACGGAAGGACATTGAACACAAGTAACCTGCGTTTGAACCTGCTTCACGCGTTCGTACGTGGTACCAGTAAGTAAATACATAGTCGTATATGACGGTTGCAAGATTCCTATGACGTAAATTACTTACCGTTTAGATGCTTCATTATGATCTTAATGCTGTAACAGGGGGGCTTCGCCCCCCTCGAACCCCCCTTTGGTATGGAGAGTGAATGAAATTGCATGGTTTCCGTACGTTGTAAAAAAAAACGGAATGTATGAAATTTCCCAACATCTAAGTAATTGTAAGGAATTTCCCTACATTTAGGGTATTTTTCAACCCCCCCATAACTCAAAAACTATGCATTTGTGACACATTTCATGTTTACCACCGCATTCCCCGAAGTCTCAATGGCCCCCTATCCAATTTTGGTTGCGAGGGGTGAGTATGGGCAAACACTAGAATAATACCGAATTTTCTTTCACACACAAGACAAATGGCAACATCTCTGGAAGGAAAAGATAGGTGGCCTTTATTTTCAACTGAGATAAATCAGTGAGTTGCATCCAGATGTTGGGTAAATAAAGCATTGCAGCACGACTCACACTTTAAAGATCTCTTAGGTTTTAAGCTGACAAATCCGGCTATATAGCCAACGATCTTGCCAGAGATGTTGCTAACACTTAGATCAAATAATCAATGTGCATATGTCCTGTGCATCAGTCTTGTTTATAAAAGTCATGCACGCTTGCTTGAACATCAGATATAAAAATTAATTAATGAATAACTTACTGGTGAAAAGTAATGGATGGATCAGATTTTTTGTTTGCTTGTTCATTGCACCCAAATGAAACACAGATAGTCAGCATTCAAGACCACACACAGAGCGACACTCCTGCCTTTACTACTCTCGCTGCATGAGAGCTCTACTGAATTATAGACAGAGTATGTGTGGATCGACTCGGGTCAAGACCTGACACCCCTTATTAATTATCTGTCCTCACCCTGACCTCGTTTTTTCTCGACCTGAGTCATCATAGCCCAACCCATAAACAGACCTGACTCTCCCTATTAACTATATGTGACCTCACCCTAACCCCACCCCTTAGACAGGGGACAAACATGCATTCCAATGTAGCGAAATACTTCCAGGACATGTTTCATCACTACCCAGCAATCGCTGCTTAGCCCTACAAAAAGATGGCCGACTGACAGTTCGCTGGCATCAGCCCGAGCGCCTCACAGCCTCTCCACCCTTTACACCTCCATGGGTCCATGTATTGCTGCTGGAAGGGGCCGGGTGGCGGTAGATCTGAACGATTACACAGCACACACGTAACACCTGATAACAACTACCACTGACGGGGCTCTAGAGGCTGTGGCCCCACAGCCTAACTAGCCCCATAAAACACCCAAAGAAGTATCTGAAGAATTGCTTCTGCGCTGCTAAGAATAATTATTGTAAGTTACTTAAGTGAATGTTTATTGGGTTGTTGACCTTTGTTGCTGCACTAACTTCCTCGGATAAATATTCAGTATTACACCCAATTCGAGATTGTGAACCTTGTCACGTTTAAACCTGCACATTGCTGCTGAGTTTTCTTTAACAACCCCACCCAAACCTAACAGACTAACCTATCAATACGTACTAAACAAAAATAACCTCTGCCAAGAATAGGAACCAATTGCTGCTATAACAGTAACACTTTTCTGCTTAAATAGGGAGGTGGTGGCTGAGTGGTCAGCATGTGGAGGAACAGAATGGTTTTCGTAAGGACAGAAGGGGTGAGGCCCACATGTTTGTAGTTAAAACGGTGATTGAAAGAATGAACGGAACGGGCAGGAAGGTATACCTTGCTTTCCTTGACATAGAAAAAGCGTATGATAGGGTAAATAGGGGTTTGTTAAGTCGATTGTTGACTAGGATAGGAGTGAGTGAGAGGGTAGTAGGGATAATAGATAGTATGTATGAGAACACACGGGCAGTATATAATCTAGGGGATATAGCGACAGGGTGGGTCAACAGCCGTAGAGGGGTTAGGCAAGGGTGTGTGCTGTCCCCGCTACTGTTTGGGCTGTACACAGAGGAGCTGGCAGAGAGGTTGAGGGCATCGGGTTATGGGATAAGGGTGGGGAGTGAACAGTTAGGATGTCTCATGTATGCAGATGACATTGTGCTCATGAGTGAGGATAGTGAGGAATTACAACAAATGTTGGATGTAGTAGCACAGTATGGGAGGGACTTTGATATGAAGTTTAGTAGTGAGAAGAGTCAGGTAGTAGTAGTAAATGCTGAGGCTACGGACAAGGGAAGGACCTGGGCGCTAGGAGAGATGAACATAGGCCGTACGAGTTCATACAAGTACCTAGGGATCATTGTTGACGAGAATGGAACTGATAGGACCAAACAGAATAGAATTTCTAGGGCAAATCAGTGGTTAGGAAGGCTATGAAGTGTGGCTAGATGTAGAGCTAACAGGTATGAGGTAGTTAGGGGGATATAGAAGGGCATGGCAGTACCAGGCCTCATGTATGGCCTAGAATGCATGAGATGGACAGTCAAAGAGCTGGATAAGCTATAGGTAGTACAGAACAGAGTAAGCAGGCTGGCTCTGTGTGCCAATAGTTATTCGGCGGTAGATGCAGTGCGAGGGGAAGTAGGCTGGAGCACCTTTGAGGAAAGAATAGGTAAAAGCAGTTTTAGATGCGGTACAAAAGTCAGGCTAAGAAAGATGAGTGAGAATAGGTGGGGGCGCAAGGTATATGAGTGGGCGGGACAGGGGACGAAGTAGAACAAGTCTAGCATACGCTGAGAGAAGAGATGTGGGCTGGAGGGCTTCACACTCTTGGAGATGATGCTAGGGGGGGAGGTGAAAGAAGTGAAGTGTAGAGTGAATGACAGAGTTCAGGAGAGGGGCAGGGTAGACTGGAGCCAAAGGGTGGGGGCAAAGAGTTTGCTAGAATGGTACAAGTTGAAGGCCAAACCCAAGTGTGAAGCCTTCTACGATGGTAGCCTGTGGGGGGGTGTTGCTCTTCAAGTCCAGGACTAAATCCTTAGAGGTGAATAGTAGGACATATAGGTGGGCAAATGGGGGAAGCAAGGTATGCCGTATGTGTGAAGGGGAGGTTGACGAGACAGTAGAACATATGCTACTAGAGTGTCCTAGGTATGATAGGGATAGGCAGAGTTTGGTAGAACTAATAACACAGGAAATAGGAACAGAAGTATGGAATAGGATGCTAAAGGGGGATGTAGGAAGGGTGATAGAATTCTTGCTAGGTCTGAGTACCCTGCAGACAGTGACCAGAAGAACAATAGAGGGGGTTAAGGAATTCCTGGAGAGAGCCTGGGCAGTGCACACCAGATAGGATGGACTCCTGTAGGTGTCCCCATCTGTGCCTCTACGGGCTCTTTCAAATGGTTATATTTTATTTTTGGATTTTCAGGGTGTTGACCCTTAGGGAGTAAGCCGTTACAAAGGCTGTAGTTGGATCTGAAAGGGACAACTACCTACCGAACCAAGACCAAGGGCGTGGTGCGCCCTTGGACCTAGGTTCGAGTCCCACCAAAACGCTGATTTTTCAAGCCATTGCCGTGTGGTGGAAGATTACCCACATGGTGCTCAGATCTTCAGTCAACCATGGGAGCATGGGCCAAGCAAAGAGTCATTTATCACGGCAGCCACTACAAATAACATTTGCCTGCACCACTAACGGGCTGGGCCTGTCCAAGAGGCCCCTCAGGAGAGCCTTCTGGTTCTACTGGCAGCACCTTGAAAAAAGAACCTATTGCATCTTAAGGGGGCGCTCACCCCATATGGGTCATAAAATGGCAAACGGTATTTCAAAACGTGCAGTAATGTATTCGTTTTCCTTCTAGAATCATCGCCAGGGTATCTGTTTCCTGCGAAAAACACTCATGGAGAGTTTAAAGTCCATTTAAACATAGAGGAGATAAAGGCACTTCAATCTTTAAATGGCCATAACTCAAAACATGATTTTTTACCTTTAAATATTTCCATAAATTCAACGGTTGATCAGATTTACTTGGGAAATGCTGCATCTATTGTTCGTGTCAAGGGAAATCGTTTGACCATTTCAATTTTAGGAAATGTGAAGCAGGAAAGACAGGACAGGGAAAAGGCAAAATGTCAGTGTTACGTTTTGCATGATATGATGCGGCGACGTTTCATGACATATGGCAAATTTAAAAAAAAAACGAAATGGTGAAATGTTTGGATAACAAATGACATTCCACAATCCAAGTAACTTTAGGATAAAGTCAAATAATTGCGAATTATGTCATAGCGTCATGACGTAATGACCTAGGACATTCTTTTCCATGGACAAAGTAGATGATAATAATCCAAAACAGTCTGGAAAGTTTTAATTCCTAGTTCCCAATAGTTTTTTTTATGATTTTTTATTTGGATTTTCGGCCCACTGGGGCGAGCATCCCCTTAACCCGCAAACTGCTGTACGCCTTCTGGGCGGCTGAGCGGTAAGCTGCTGTAAGCCTTCTGGAAGCGGGCTTTTCAAACAGGCGCCAAAAAGTTTCCGCCGCGGCTTCAGATACTGCCAGAAAAACATTTTTGTGATAGAAAAATCTAAGAAATATGCAGGATACAACACATTTCGAGCAACAGATATGTGTATTGTAATATTTATGACACGTATATGTAACTTAGATATCATTTATTGAAGGTCAATCTCTCGCTGATATAGCCGCACTAGGCGACGCACTCAGAATCTCAGTCCCGCAGCTTACGGGTTAACCTGGTAGCAGCGACGGGCCAAATTTGTGGCTTTACCACGTACAAGGGGTATCACTGGGGTACATTAGGTTATCTTTTTGGCATATTGGGGTACCGCCACCATCGCCTCCCTCTGGCCCGGCAGCCTCCCTCAGGAGCAGTTGATGTTCTAATCCAGTAAGGCCTAGGGGTTAATAGGACTGAGCGGGGCAACAGGGGCAACGTTACACACCTGTGTCCAGTGACCCATAGGAGGGGGGGGGGATGAGTCAAACAGGGCAGTGGATTAGTTGAGCTCAGCAAATATGGCATCCTACACAACAACTGCATCACAGTATTTTCTCAGGAGCTCTCGTGGGTAACCCTTTACTGCAAACAGCATATTTGAATCATGAATGGAATATTTGCAGAAGGTTACAAAATGCAAGAGCGGTGACCCTGGCCACTCTCATAACTACATCATCAGCTTAGTTTACAAACATTGGTATCTCCACCACTCCACCCCCAGCCTGCATAACCCACCAAACAATGACTCAGTAAAGTGTTTGGCTAATGTTGCCACCTTGGCAAAAAAAGTTTGCTTCATTGTGTAATGTTGCACAACATTGTATTGCTAATGTCTTGCTATCTGCATGCCTCCCCCCTGCCTGCCTGCTGCACTCGACTCTACTCTTGCTCACCCCTATACTGTCCAAACCCCTTATGCAAGAGTTAACCAGCATCTTCATTCTTTTATCCTTTCTGCTGGTAAACTCTGGAACAGCCTTCCTTTATCTGTATTTCCTCCTGCCTATGACTTGACCTCCTTCAAGAAAGGAGTATCAAGACGGCTCTTCTTCCGAAATTGATCACTCTCTTGGGCTCTTGTTCTACTGTTCTTTTGTTGGAGCCTGCTTGGCAGGCTTTTGATTGCTATTTTGCTTTAATGCCTTTACGCTGTCTCCCTTGCTGTAAAAAATATATATATATATATATATATATATATATATATATATATATATATATATATATATATATATATATATATATATATATATACAGTAAAACCCCGATTATCCGAAAGCGGATTATCCGAAAAACCGGATTATCCGAAATTGATCTGGATAATGCAATTAAAATTTAATTTTTTTTCTATACTAAAACGTTATAAAACATCAAAAATAAATAAAAGTAACTACATATGTACTATATTAACACATTTAAAATTGATAAGAACAGTTAAAATGAATATGCTTTCTAATACGTATTGCCAGAAATAGCATGAGAATAGATCAATGTATTGAACAAAAACATTAAACAAACTCTCAACAACACCACGTCCGCACCTTCGCCCTTGCAAAGGACGTAGGTGCATGAACAGATAAACTACTGCCCGACTACTCTCACACCGTACTCTCAAGACAACGACACAAACACGACTCCCCTCTCCACTCCATGCCACATTCCCCTTCCAACATACGAGTTGCGCGATAATATGAGTCATCATACTGTGTCTCCACCTGCACGATGCATCAAGGTCCACTTGCAAACTTGCACATTCACAATCGCACTCTGCAACATTCACAATTCAGATCTGCAACGCTCCTGAGTATCAACATACACTGGTCCAGACAATTAGACACACAGACAAACATACAATAAAACATTTACATCACATGTTTTAAGCGTACTACTTTGTTTAGCGTAGCGTGTGTTTATTTAGTTTCATTATTTACATCGTCAGTCGGCGGCAGTCGCAACGCCACAATGCCGACGATCAAACTGGCG